>NC_057802.1:576433740-576449244 GCF_018294505.1 Triticum aestivum
GCCGGAGTCCTCCTCGCGCTTCACCGGGGCGCAGTGGCAGGACGACCCGCCGCCATCCTCATAGCGAGCCCGGCGATGTGGCAGCTGGTCGTAGCAGCCACTGCTGGAGCTCTCGCCGGAGGAGGAGCTGCCGCCACCGGACAAGCCACGGCTGTCACCAAGGGCGAGCTCGCCCTCAGCATCGTCGCGGCCGTCGTAAAGGCCAAGCTCGTCGTCGCCGCCGCTGTCCTCGGGGAAGCAACCTGCGGCGACCATCTTCCCCGAATACCCTCACGTTGAGGGTCGCGACGCAGTCGTACTTGAAGTGGAGGTTGCACCTCCTCCTCCTCAGGCCGCGCGTGCAGCGAACGTCTGCCAGCCGCGTGCCAGGACCGCGTTGCCCATGGCGGAAACCTCCACCGCGACCCATGAGGCCTTGCTGCAGTAGCCGTCGGATTGTAGCCAGAAGTCGTCGAGACCCGCGGCCGGCAGGTCGCTGGCAAAGAAGCGCGGGAGCTGGAGCCAAGTGTCGGCCGGCTGCTCCGACCACACGACAAAGGGCAGTACCTCCGCCAAATGGAAGCGTGGCCGAGGAGGCAGGGCAGCCACTGCGCGCCTCCCACGGTGCAAGGGCTGCCCCGCCTGGAGCGGTCCCCGCCGCGGGAGGGGGCGCCCATGCGGCCACCAAGGATGACGCCGGCCCCCGCAGGAGTACGCCCGCGCCCCCGAGGAACCACAGCAGGGGTCACAGCGTGCTTGCGGGGGCGGCCACACCCCCTCTTGGGAGGTGGTTAGCCGGGCCCCTCCTGGCGAGCCTTTCCTTTCTCCGCGGCCGAGAACCTCTTCGCTGGAGCCATGGGTGTCGTGGCAAGACTACGAAGCGAGGAGGAAGAAGAAGGAGCGGGCAGCAAGAAAGAGGAGATGAGCAATGTGGGCTCCGCCCCCTCCTCATTTATAGCCAGAAGGAGGCCAACCGTCGGCCTCCACGATCGAAGGTAATGATGGTTTTCTTTTGCATGCAGCAGGGACTCGTTGAGGGAGTCCTAGACTAACGGGTCCTCGAGCGTCCGGCCTGTTAGCCATGGGATGGACTGTTGGGCTATGAAGATACGAAGACCGAAGACTCTACCCGTGTCCGGATGGGACTCTCCTTGGCATGGAAGGCAAGCTTGGCGACCAAATATGAAGATTTCCTTTTCTGTAACCGACTTTGTGTAACCCTAGATCCCTCCGGTGTCTATATAAACCGGAGGGCTAGGTCCGTAGAGAACAATGATAATCATAGTCATACAGGCTAGACTTCTAGGGTTTTAGCCATCACGATCTCGTGGTAGATCAACTCTTGCAATACTCATATTCATCAAGATCAATGAAGAAGGAAGTAGGGTATTACCTCCATAGAGATGGCCCGAACCTGGGTAAACATTGTGTCCGCCGTCTCCTGTTACCATCGACCTTAGACGCACAGTTCGGGACCCCCTACCCGAGATCCACCGGTTTTGACACCGACATTGGTGCTTTCATTGAGAGTTCCACTGTGCCGTCGTCAAAAGGGTTGATGACTCGCCTTGTCGTCAAGGAAAATATCACCTCACGAGGAGCCCTGGCCCCAGGCCAAACCCTCCGGCTGGGCGGCTTCATCATGACCGCCTGTTCATCCCTTAAGCCGACGATGACCTCTCGAGTCATCGAAAATCGCCTCCGCGTTGATTCCGAACACTCCGAACGGATGGATTCGACGGAGTTATCGTCTTTAAACGAACTCCTAGATCACATCGCCGCTACAGACTACGACCGAATTGGGCTTAAACCCAACCAGAGAGAAATTAAAACTCCGCCGATCACCCACAAGATAGCGGTAGTCGAGGAGCAAGAAAACTCTTCCTCTATATTGAGGACGAACTATGTTCGGATCTCCGATCTCGAAGAGCCGGACACCCACCGACAGAAAGACACACCTTGTCCTCCGAACATAGAATCGGACGACAAGCCTAAAAAATCAGTTGATATCCTGGAGCCCGAACTGTTAAGTCTGGAAGATCTTCAGACTCCGGATCCAGAATTGGGTCAGGGTTCGGATTTAATCCACCCACCCACCCAGACATAAGTTCTCTCATGAGCATACAACAGCAGTCTCAGGAAACGGGCCACCACTTCTGGGCCAGATTCCTCCTTGTCAAAGACAAGATTAAAGATTGCCGTGACGAAGACGCGATCTCGGCGTTCCGCAACAATTGCATGGACGAAGGAATCCTCAACGCCATCAACCGCTGTTGCATATTACACTTTGCTGACTTGGCTACTATCGTACAGAAGTACAGCGCAATGGAAAGCGCCTGGAAAACTCAGGCAGCCCGCTGGGAACCATCGGTCCCCACTCAACCCCTCGTTCAAGCGAAAGGGCGCACCCTTGTTGCACGCCTGGTCCAATAGTAAAGAAATATAATCCCATTACGGGACGCGGAACCCTTCTGGAAGGATGGCTCGATGGGCCATGCAAAATACACACAACACCGGATAACATACCAACCCACAGCCTTATAGCATGTTGGATACTCTGGCAAGTGGCCAAGAGCGGCGAGGATATCCTCACCAAGAATACCCCAGAACAACACCCCCCAGAAGACGACGACCTCAGAGTATTGACGGTCTTCGAGACATTTGCTTCAAACAATAGGCGCAAAAGGGCACTCCGCGAACTCGCCGAAGTCTGCCAAATCGCAACAATAAACCCTTGGAACGACACGGCTATAACTTTTAATGCCGGTGATGAACCAAAATACAGGATAGTCCGAGCACCAGCCACCTTGGTCCTCAGTCCAATCGTGGACGGTTTTCGGCTCACTAAGGTTCTTATGGACGGTGGTAGCGGACTAAACCTCATCTATGAGGATACACTCCACAAAATGGAAATTGGCAGGAGCCGCATCGAGCAAAGAAGCACGACCTTCCGAGGAATCATTCCCAGTTGGGAGGCACGGTGTGCAGGAAAAATCACACTTGACATGGTATTCGGCACACCGGAGAACTATCAGTCCGAAGAAATAACCTTTCAAGTGGCCGCTTTCAACTGCGGATATCATGCCCTATTAGGGCGAGATGCATTTACACGCTTTCAAGCCATACCTCATTACGGGTATATGAAGCTCAAGATGCCCGGGCCCAACGGCATAATCACTATCTCCAGTGATGCAGACATAGCACTCTGCACCGAAAATAAAACCACATCCCTGGCCCTTGAGGCATTATCTGAAGCCCTCGTGGCCGAAGAATTAACCATGCTGCGCTCCACGGTGGATAGGGACGATGTAATCCTAGACAAACGACCCAAGTCCACCTCCTTCAAACCAGCAGAAGAAATAGTCAAATTCCAAGTCCACCCAACGGACCCCAAGAAGATAACATCTATTGGAGCACAACTGGACCCAACGGTCAACGCCGTGCTACGAGAATTCCTGCGCGAGAACTGGGATATATTCGCCTGGCACCCTTCTGATATGCCAGGAATCCCGCGCAGGTTGGCCGAACACAGCCTCAATATATTGAAGGGATATAAACCAGTCAAGCGAACACTGCGGCGCTTTTCCGAACCCAAACGTCAAGCTATGGGGGAAGAGCTAGCCAAGCTAATCGAGGCCGGATTCATTAGATAAATAAAACACCCGGACTGGCTAGCAAACCTGGTGATGATGCCAAAGAAGGATAAATCCTGGCGCCTGCGCGTCGATTTCAAAGACCTCAATAAGGCATGCCCTAAGGATCCCTTCCCCCTCCCCCGCATCAACCAAATCATTGATGTCACCGCAGG
Source organism: Triticum aestivum (assembly GCF_018294505.1). Classification (NCBI taxonomy): domain Eukaryota; kingdom Viridiplantae; phylum Streptophyta; class Magnoliopsida; order Poales; family Poaceae; genus Triticum; species Triticum aestivum. The sequence goes on from NC_057802.1 coordinate 576,437,528, forward strand.
ACACGACTCACTGTGCTTCCTCGACACATATTCCGGATACCATCAAATCAAAATGAAGGAATCCGATCAAGCTGCAACAGCATTCATTACCCCATACGGGCCATTCTGCTTCAACACCATGCCCTTCGGGCTCGAAAACGCCGGGGTAACCTACCAACGCATGATTCAAACATGCCTGGAGAAACAGATTGGCAAGACAGTTGAAGCATACGTGGACGACGTCGTCATCAAAACTAGGCACGTCGACTCACTAATAGACGACTTACGTCTCACATTCGACAACCTCCGTGCATATGACATCAAGCTCAATCCGGAAAAGTGTGTTTTCGGCGTCCCCGCTGGAAAACTGCGGGGCTTCATCGTTTCCAATAGAGGAATTGAAGCAAATTGATACGTCTCTGTCGTATCTACTTTTCCAAACACTTTTGCCCTTGTTTTGGACTCTAACTTGCATGATTTGAATGGAACTAACTCGGACTGACGCTATTTTTAGCAGACTTTCCATGGTGTTATTTATGTGCAGAAATAAAAGTTCCCAGAATGACCTGAAACTCCATGGAACGTCTATTTGGAAATAATAAAAAATCCTTGCAAAAGATGAAGACCAGGGGGGCCACATCCTAGCCACGAGGGTGGGGGCGCGCCTGCCCCCTAGGGCGCGCCCCCTACCTCGTGTGCCCCCTGGAGCTCCTCCGACCTCAACTCCAACTCTATATATTTGCTTTCGGGGAGAAAAAATCAGAGAGAAGGATTCATCGCGTTTTACGATACGGAGCCGCCGCCAAGCCCTAAAACCACTCGGGAGGGCTGATCTGGAGTCCGTTCGGGGCTCCGGAGAGGGGGATTCGTTGTCGTCGTCATCATCAACCATCCTCCATCACCAATTTCATGATGCTCACCGCCGTGCGTGAGTAATTCCATCGTAGGCTTGCTGGACGGTGGTGGGTTGGATGAGATCTATCATGTAATCGAGTTTGTTTTGTTAGGGTTTGATCCCTAGTATCCACTATGTTCTGAGATTGATGTTGCTATGACTTTGCTATGCTTAATGCTTGTCACTAGGGCCCGAGTGCCATGATTTCAGATCTGAACCTATTATGTTTTCATGAATATATGTGAGTTCTTGATCCTATCTTGCAAGTCTATAGTCACCTACTATGTGTTATGATCCGGCAACCCCGAAGTGACAATAATCGGGACCACTCCCAGTGATGACCATAGTTTGAGGAGTTCATGTATTCACTATGTATTAATGCTTTGGTCCGGTACTCTATTAAAAGGAGGCCTTAATATCCCTTAGTTTCCATTAGGACCCCTCTGCCACGGGAGGGTAGGACAAAAGATGTCATGCAAGTTCTTTTCCATAAGCACGTATGACTATATTCAGAATACATGCCTACATTACATTGATGAATTGGAGCTTGTTCTGTGTCACCCTATGTTATGATTGTTACATGATGAACCGCATCCGGTATAATTCTCCATCACCGATCCAATGCCTACGAGCTTTTCAAATATTGTTCTTCGCTTATTTACTTTTCTGTTGCTACTGTTACAATCACTACAAAACACCAAAAATATTACTTTTGCTACCGTTACTTTTGTTACCGTTACCACTACTATCACATTACTCTGCTACTAAATACTTTGCTGCAGATACTAAGTTATCCAGGTGTGGTTGAATTGACAACTCAACTGCTAATACTTGAGAATATTCTTTGGCTCCCCTTGTGTCGAATTGATACATCTCCAACGTATCTATAATTTTTGATTGCTCCATGCTATATTATCTTCTATTTTGGACATTATTGGGCTTTATTATTCACTTTTATATTATTTTTGGGACTAACCTATTAACCGGAGGCCCAGCCCAGAATTGCTGTTTTTTGCCTATTTCAGAGTTTCACAGGAAAAGAATATCAAATGGAGTCCAAACGGAATGAAACCTTCGGGAACGTGATTTTCGGAACGAACATGATCCAGGAGACTTGGACCCTACGTCAAGAAACAAAAGAGGAAGCCACGAGGTAGGGGGCGCGCCTACCCCCCCCCCCTCCCAGGGCACGCCCTCCACCCTCGTGGGCCCCCTGTTGCTCCACCGACGTACTCCTTCCTCCTATATATACCTACGTACCCCCAAACGATCAGATGAGGAGCCAAAAACCTAATTCCACCGCCACAACCTTCTGTATCCACGAGATCCCATCTTGGGGCCTGTTCCGGAGCTCTGCCGGAGGGGGCATCCATCACGGAGGGCTTCTACATCAACACCATAGCCTCTCCGATGAAGTGTGAGTAGTTTACCTCAGACCTTCGGGTCCATAGTTAGTAGCTAGATGGCTTCTTCTCTCTTTTTGGATCTCAATACAATGTTCTCCCCCTCTCTCGTGGAGATCTATTCGATGTAATCTTCTTTTTGCGGTGTGTTTGTTGAGATCCGTGAATCGAAAAATTGTGATGAAGTGCTTTATGAAGTGATTCACGATAGATCTTTGAATAAAAAGCATGATTGCAATGATTTTATTGCAAATTCTATTCATGTAAATTATGCTAATAATATGCAAAACCCTAAGCTTGGGGATGCTAGTTTTGCTATGTCCACTACCTGTTGCAATAATCATGATTGGGGAGATTCTTCTTATGATCTTGAAAATTTATTTAAGCCCCATGGTGAATATAAGATTGATAATAGTGTTTGCAATAATATTGAAAGTGGGTTTGGAAGGGTGTCAACTTTAGATCCCACATATTTGGATAATATGCAATCTTATGAAATTTTTGATAAAAGTAGGCTTGGAGAAATCATGACTTTAGTTAATGATAATCCCACTATTTTGGAAGAGTGTCAACTTCGCATGCATGTGGATCGTGTTGAGAATATGTTATGTGATAGCTATATTGTTGAATTTTCTTATGATCCTACATGTAATTATTATGAGAGAGGAAAATATGGTTATAGAAATTTTCATGTTACCAAATTACCTCTCGTTATGTTGAGATTGCTATTGTTCCTTTCCGCTTCCTTGCATATGCTAGTTTTTGCTTGCTATGATAATTTGTTTTTCTATAAGATGCCTATGCATAGGAAGTATGTTAGACTTAGATGTGTTTGTCACATGTTTTATGATGCTCTCTTTGTGCTTCAATTCTTGTCTTTCATGCATTAAAATTATCAATGCCTAGCTAAAAGGCTTTAAAGAAAAGCGCTTGTTGGGAGACAAACCAATATTTGTACTTGCTGTTATTCAATAAATCTTTGATCTAGCCTCTGGTTAGATGTGTTTTTATGTTTTAGTTAGTTTTTGTGCCAAGTTAAACCTATAGGATCTTCTTGGATGATAGTTATTTGATCTTGCTGTAATTTCCAGAAACTTTCTGTTCACGAAAACAATTGTTAAAAATCACCAGAACGTGATAAAATACTGATTCCAATTGCTTCTGATCAATAAACAAATTGCCTAGGTCCTCCTTTTTGGCTGATTTTTTGGAGTTCCAGAAGTTTGCGTTAGTTACAGATTACTACAGACTGTTCTGTTTTTGACAGATTCTGTTTTTCGTGTGTTGTTTGCTTATTTTGATGAATCTATGGCTAATAAAATAGTTTATAAACCATAGAGAAGTTGGAATACAGGAGGTTTAACACCAATATAAATAAAGAATGAGTTCATTACAGTACCTTGAAGTGGTCTTTTGTTTTCTTTCGCTAACGGAGCTCACGAGATTTTCTCCTAAGTTTTGTGTTGTGAAGTTTTCAAGTTTTGGGTGAAAGATTTGATGGATTATGGAACAAGGAGTGGCAAGAGCCTAAGGTTGGGGATGCCCATGGAACCCCCAAGATAATCTAAGGACGCCAAAAAGCCAAAGCTTGGGGATGCCCCGGAAGGCATCCCCTCTTTCGTCTACTTCCATCGGTAACTTTACTTGGAGCTATATTTTTATTCACCACATGATATGTGTTTTGCTTGGAGCGCCTTGTATGATTTGAGTCTTTGCTTTTTAGTTCACCACAATCATCCTTGCTGTGCACACCTTTTGAGAGAGCCATACATGATTTGGAAATTATTAGAATACTCTATGTGCTTCACTTATATCTTTTGAGTTATATAGTTTTGCTCTAGTACTTCACTTATATCTTTTAGAGCACGGTGGTGGATTTGTTTTATAGAAACTATTGATATCTCATGCTTCACTTAGATTATTTTGAGAGTCTTAAATAGCATGGTAATTTGCTTAAATAATCCTAATATGCTAGGTATTCAAGTTTAGTAAAAACTTTCTTATGAGTGTGTTGAATACTAAGGGAAGTTTGATGCTTGATGATTGTTTTGAGATATGGAGGTAATAATATCAAAGTCGTGCTAGTTGAGTAGTTGTGAATTTGAGAAATGCTTGTGTTGAAGTTTGCAAGTCCCGTAGCATGCACGTATGGTAAACGTTATGTAACAAATATGAAACATGAGGTGTTATTTGATTGTCCTCCTTATGAGTGGCGGTCGGGGACGAGCGATGCTCTTTTCCTACCAATCTATCCCCCTAGGAGCATGCGCGTAGTGCTTGGTTTTTGATGACTTGTAGATTTCTGCAATAAGTATGTGAGTTCTTTATGACTAATGTTGAGTCCATGGATTATACGCACTCTCTCCCTTCCATCATTGCTAGCCTCTTCGGTACCGTGCATTGCCCTTTCTCACATTGAGAGTTGGTGCAAACTTCGCCGGTGCATCCAAACCCCGTGATACGATACGCTCTTTCACACATAAACCTCCTTATATCTTCCTCAAAACAGCCACCATACCTACCTATTATGGCATTTCCATAGCCATTCCGAGATATATTGGCGATGCAACTTTCCACCATTCCGTTTATCATGACACGTTCATCATTGTCATATTGCTTAGCATGATCATGTAGTTGACATAGTATTTGTTGCAAAGCCACCATTCATAATTCTTTCATACATGTCACTCTTGGTTCATTGCATATCCCGGTACACCGCCGGAGGCATTCATATAGAGTCATACTTTGTTCTAGTATCGAGTTGTAATCATTGAGTTGTAAATAAATAGAAGTGTGATGATCATCATTTTCTAGAGCATTGTCCCAAGTGAGGAATAAAAAAAAGAGAAAGGCCATAAAAAAAGGAAGGCCCAAAAAAATGAGAGAAAAAGAGAGAAGGGACAATGTTACTATCCTTTGCCACACTTGTGCTTCAGAGTAGCACCATAATCTTCATGATAGAGAGTCTCTTGTCTTATCACTTTCATATACTAGTGGAAATTTTTGATTATAGAAATTGGCTTGTATATTCCAACAATGGGCCATCTCAAGTGCCCTAGGTCTTCGTGAGCAAGCAAGTTGGATGCACACCCACTTAGTTTCTTTTGTTGAGCTTTCATACATTTATAGCTCTAGTGCATCCGTTGCATGGCAATCCCTACTCCTTGCATTAACATTAATCGATGGGCATCTCCATAGCTCATTGATTAGCCTCGTTGATGTGAGACTTTCTCCTTTTTTGTCTTCTCCACATGACCGCCATCATCATATTCTATTCCACCCATAGTGCTATGTCCATGGCTCGCGCTCATATATTGCGTGAAGGTTTATAAGTTTGAGATTACTGAAGTATGAAACAATTGCTTGGCTTGTCATCGGGGTTGTGCATGATGAGAGCATTCTTGTGTCACGAAAATGGAGCATGACTAAACTATATGATTTTGTAGGGATGAACTTTCTTTGGCCATGTTATTTTGAGAAGACATAATTGCTTAGTTAGTATGCTTGAAGTATTATTATTTTTATGTCAATATGAACTTTTATCTTGAATCTTTCGGATCTGAATATTCATACCACAATTAAGAAGAATTACATTGAAATTATGCCTAGTAGCGCTCCGCATCAAAAATTCTGTTTTTATCATTTACCTACTCGAGGACGAGCAGGAATTAAGCTTGGGGATGCTTGATACGTCTCCAACGTATCTATAATTTTTGATTGCTCCATGCTATATTATCTTCTGTTTTGGACATTATTGGGCTTTATTATTCACTTTTATATTATTTTTGTGACTAACCTATTTACCGGAGGCCCAGCCCAGAATTGCTGTTTTTTGCCTATTTCAGAGTTTCGCAGAAAAAGAATATCAAACGGAGTCCAAACGGAATGAAACCTTCGGGAACGTGATTTTCGGAACGAACATGATCCAGGAGACTTGGACCCTACGTCCAGAAACAAAAGAGGAAGCCACGAGGTAGGGGGCGCGCCTACCCCCCCCCCCTCCCAGGGCGCGCCCTCCACCCTCGTGGGCCCCCTGTTGCTCCACCGACGTACTCCTTCCTCCTATATATACCTACGTACCTCCAAACGATCAGATGAGGAGCCAAAAACCTAATTCCACCGCCGCAACCTTCTGTATCCACGAGATCCCATCTTGGGGCCTGTTCCGGAGCTCTGCCGGAGGGGGCATCCATCACGAAGGGCTTCTACATCAACACCATAGCCTCTCCGATGAAGTGTGAGTAGTTTACCTCTTTTTGGATCTCAATACAATGTTCTCCCCCTCTCTCGTGGAGATCTATTCGATGTAATCTTCTTTTTGCGGTGTGTTTGTTGAGACCGATGAATTGTGGGTTTATGATCAAGATTATCTATGAACAATATTTGAATCTTCTCTGAATTCTTTTATGTATGATTGGTTATCTTTGCAAGTCTCTTCGAATTATCAGTTTGGTTTGGCCTACTAGATTGATCTTTGTTGCAATGGGAGAAGTGCTTAGCTTTGGGTTCAATCTTGCGGTGTCCTTTCCCAGTGACAGTAGGGGCAGCAAGGCACGTATTGTATTGTTGCCATCGAGGATAACAAGATGGGTTTTTTATCATATTGCATGAATTTATCCCTCTACATCATGTCATCTTGCTTAAGGCGTTACTCTGTTTTCATGAAGTTAATACTCTAGATGCATGCTGGATAGCGGTCGATGAGTGGAGTAATAGTAGTAGATGCAGGCAGGAGTCGGTCTACTTGTCTCGGACGTGATGCCTATATACATGATCATACCTAGATATTCTCATAACTATGCTCAATTCTGTCAATTGCTCAACAGTAATTCGTTCACCCACCGTAAAATACTTATGCTCTTGAGAGAAGCCACTAGTGAAACCTATGGCCCCCGGGTCTATCTTCATCATATTAATCTTCCAACACTTATTTATTTCCTTTGCTTTTTACTTTGCTTTTATTTTACTTTGCATCTTATCATAAAAATACCAAAAATATTATCCTATCATATCTATCAGATCTCACTCTCGTAAGTGACCGTGAAGGGATTGACAACCCCTTATCGCGTTGGTTGCGAGGATTTATTTATTTTGTGTAGGTACGAGGGACTCACGCGTCGCCTCCTACTGGATTGATACCTTGGTTCTCAAAAACTGAGGGAAATACTTACGCTAGTTTGCTGCATCACCCTTTCCTTTTCAAGGGAAAACCAACGCAGTGCTCAAGAGGTAGCACAAATCCAGCCAAAATCGGAGCTTTGTCAAAATTGGCTACGCGAACGGACCTTAAACAGGTCCAAAAACTCGCCAGTTGCGTGGCAGCTTTAAGCCGCTTTATCTCCAGATTGGGAGAAAAGGCATTGCCACTCTATCGCCTTATACGGCGCACCGATCATTTCGAGTGGACGGATGCGGCAACGCCGGACTGGAAGAAATAAAAGCCCTTCTAGCGAGCAACCCAATCCTGGCCGCGCCGAACATCGGCGAACCCATGTTATTATACATATCGGCAACACACCATGTGGTGAGCGCCGTGCTCGTCGTGGAACGAGAACAGGACGGACACAAATTCCCGCGTCAGAAGCTAGTATACTACGTATCCACTATCCTCACACCATGCATATCCCGGTACCCCCATTATCAAAAGATAGCATACGCGGTCTTCATGGCATCCCGGAAGCTACGACACTACTTCCAGGAGTGTTCGATCACGGTGGCTTCTGAAGTACCACTCAATGACATAATAAACAACCGCGATGCTACGGGCCGGATTGCCAAATGGGCCATTGCGCTCCTTCCATCTGACATAACATACAAACCGCGTCGAGCCATTAAATCCCAAGTACTGGCTGACTTCGTCGCCGAATGGACCGAGGCCGAACTCCCTAAAGAGTACGGCACATATTCCAACTGGGTTATGTATTCAGATGGTTCCAAAATGCTGGCAGGACTAGGAGCGGGCGTCGTTCTATCGTCCCCCACTGGAGACGTAGTCCAATACGTACTCCAAATATTATACACAGACTCCAATAACTACTCCCTCCGTCCTATAATATAAGAGCGTTTTTGACACCAAGGTGAAGTAGTTTTTTATTTAGGTATATGTCAATGTAGTAGATATAGTATCTTAATCAATCTCCAAAGAGTGGCAGCTTGACCCAGACTGAAATCATGCTTTTTTTTATCAACTCGACGGTGTCTTGGGTCATTGTACTAACTATATACCCTGCATGTTGTTGTGGGAATCTGTTGTAATATACTCCAACGATATTTGGTTGTATAGAAGATTAATATTTTGGATTAACATATGCCAATAACATTGATATAAATATTATCTATTATATTTGATTATTGTATAGTTGAAAATTGTTTATTGAATATAAATAGCACGTACAATAAAAAAAGAATATAAATAGCATGATATATTTGAAAGAATTTTCCTGTGCATGCTGAGGTGGGCCTTTGATAAGATGAGACGTGTCGTGAGGTGAAATGGGTGCATGCTTTTTTTTAAACTCCACCCCATATACTAATTAATTAAAATGTTATTACAATCATTTGATGCAGCAAACCCCACGTAGGGCGGAAAAGTATTACAAAGAATACCCTCAGACATAATATCCACAGGTACAGGGTGGAATGCGTGTTGAGAGAAATAAAAGTAGTGGACACCAGCTATTTGATAGTTTATGATTAGGCAGAAGAGTTTCTCAAAAATAAAATATGGGATCATTATTTCTGAACCAACTCCTCGTAAACATTGAATCTACACAGTGATTTGTGCAATGTTTCTTTTTCCGAAATTTCAAAAAAGATGAAGAGAAAAAATGTCCTATGAAAATGTCAGCTGGCTGAGAAATAGGCATTTCTCAATCGTTTTAGATCTAGACACACCAAGAAAATTAAGCAGAAGAGAATCACCCATTTAAATGTGGGAAATCGGGCTAGAATCGACATAAATCCGGATTTTCGGACCTGCTGTTGTGTACCGGCAAAAAGATAAGAAAGCAAGATGTTGGCCATAAATTAGGCTATACATGTATCCCAGGCTCCTAAGCCCATAGAAGGATGATGACGTTCTGTTTGCGGGGAAAAAGAGGTGATGTGTTTTTTCTAGTAGGGAGAAAAAAGATAGATGACTTTGGGGATGCATCAAATTATGGAAGCCTAAAAAACCAAACCGAGGGAGAGACTTGGGTATTGAACTTGATTCAGATTCGGTCTCAGGCTGCTTCGATTGATCGGTTCCTTGAACCAATCGGAAGACATACCAATTAAAAGGGAGCCGATCGATCAAGTTCGTCGGGCTCTGAACTAATATATGCGATCCCGACGATGCCTGGGGTTGGACGACGATACTAGCATGGAGTCTGTTGCAGAGAAAATTTTGAGGGAGATCCTGCTAAAGCTGCCAACGGGGGACGTCGGCCGCTGCTGCTGCGTATCGAGGCTCTGGCGCGGCGTGGTCACCGACCCCTCCTTCCGCTCCCTCCACGCCGCCAGGGACATACATGTCGTCGTCCCCAGCGCCGGCGCGGAGGCCAACGACGTTTCGCAGATCGGCGCGCCGGGCAAACGCCTCGAGGCCACGGTCTTCGGCGCCAAGGCCATGTGCCGCGTCCTCGACCTGTCCTGCGCGTACAGCCCCATGGAATCTGTTGTAGAGGAAACTCTGCGGGAGATCCTGCTAAAGTTGCCGACGAGGGACGCCGCCCGCTGCTGCTGCGTGTCGAGGCTCTGGCGGCGCATCGTCACCGACCCCTCCTTCCACGCCCTCCACGCCAGGGCCAGCCATGTCGTCTCCGGTGCCGGCGCGGAGGCCCTGATCGTGTCGGAGACTCGCGCGCCGGGCAAAAGCCTCCAGATGGGCATGTTCAACGTCTCCTCGCCGAAGCCCATGTGCTGCTTCCTCGACCTGGCAAGCGGATACCACCCCACCAACGTCTGCAACGGTTTCGTCCTCCTCACGTCCGGCGTCGAGAATTTGCCCCTGTTCGTGTGCAACCCCGTCACCGGCGAGAAGCTGGAGATCCCGCCGCAGGCCAAGATCAACTACACCTGCTGGCACGCCATGGGGTTCAGCCCGTCTACCCAGCAATACAAGTTGTTCCGCTTCTCCTTGACGACTAAGCCCGGGTTCAACTACCTCCATGTGTACACGTTAGGCGACGGCCGCGGGTGGCGCCGACACCCAGTCATGGTCCCTTACAGCGCGATACGTGGTCTTGGCTCGCCACCGCCAATGCTCGTAGACGGCAAGATCTACCTGGTGGTACGGCCGGGTTATCGCCGAGAGCGTGACATGCTACTAGTGATTGACGTGGCGAGCGAAGCGCACAGCACATACTGCCTCCCGTGTCCGCGTTCGAACGGGGAGGCCGTGGCGGTGCACGTCTTGGAGTTGCGCGGGCAGCTTTGCGTCGCCATGCGCACCCAACGGGAGATCGATTTTTGGATCATGCCGCAGCTAGGTCCACTGCTCCATGACAAGAACGACAAGTGGTTGCTTGACTGGGTACTGCGCTACAACTTTTACATGGGCGACATGGACGACCATGATACCATGGACCGGATGACTAGCACCTGGCTTAACGATGGCGACGGTATGTTGTGCTATAGGCTTGACAATCGTCTCTACAAGTACGACACTACCAAGAACATAGACAAGAAGCAACAATACTTCTGCACATGGGAACACGAAATCCAGCTGCCGGCTACTCCATACAAATTGTGGAACGCATTCGGTGGTTACCGTCCCAGTCTACTCTCGCCTCATCTCGCCTTTCAGTCCGAGTCCAACCTTCTCCACCGCAACGCACAAGAACACTTTGAGCACCCCTTATTGCATGCCGTGCCGTGCCCAAAACCATCAGCCAAACGCCACTCCATGTGTGCACCCAACGACGCTGACAACCAGCATGCTGCGAAGAGGGTTCGTGAGCCAACCCCGTAATCAACCGATCGGCCGAGTTCAGTGCCTGAATTTTTATCGACTCACATATATTTTGTACCTTAATTTCGCCAATGGTTTTTCTGAGGACTTCTCATGTTCCTTTTCGTAAGGTGTAGTATTAACTTATTTAAGCTGAAGAAACAACTTTTTCTTCAAGCAGGCAATTTTTTCTTATCTTTGCTAAAATCCATAAATAAAAATATCAAGATATATTATATCAAATTGTCATTGTATCTACGAATTTTATTTACTTAGTATGATGTATATTTATAATTTTCCTATAACAAATCGCAAATAAAAAAATGTTTGACTTTTGAAAAAATACTGCACCTTACAAAAGAAACTAATGGTGGATAAGTTACGACTTAGCACTTGCTATACACGGATGGAAAACTCTTCTCTATTGGTTTTACAACCATGTTAGGTCTATTACAGTCAATGTCAACAACATTTAGTAATACCGCTTGTCACTGACGGGTGCTTAGTA
>NC_057802.1:576449507-576496133 GCF_018294505.1 Triticum aestivum
GATAATCTACCAATCCATTGAGGGTGTGTTTGGTTGAGCTGCGAATTCTGAAAAAGCTGATGTGAGGTGTGAGTTACGAGGAAGATTTTGTGAACTAACAACTGTGGAAAAGCTGGATTCGTCTAGCATCATCAAGGGCGTGTGGAGGTGTGTCTCTGGCGTATCTCGCGAGACTCAGTTGGCGGTTGTCTTTGGTGGATCCGCTCGGGTCCAGTCTTTGTTCATTTTTGTTCAGGTGTCTTCAGGTTGGAACCTTTCCATCTAAGCTTCTCTTCATCGGCGGAGGTTGCTGTTCTGGTGCATTGGTCCTATGATGCGTTAGCACCACGACTTCCCGACTATCTACTACAACAAGTTGTGCCCGGTTTCGGGGGCGATGAAGGCGGTGCTCCTTTGGCTCGCTTCAGTGCTTGTAGTCGTCACTTGGTGGTCTACGAATTTGGTTGTAATTTTTATATTTCTTGTGTTCGCTATACTACCATGATTGGAGATGAATAGATCAAAAGTTGGACGATTTGCCACGTCAAAACCGGATCAAAAATGTGCTTACTGTTTTTTGCCACTGTCAAATTTTCGATGCAGTGCAAAGTGTCACGTTTTGTAAAGTAGTGGTTTTCTGAGAGCTGTGACGCTAAAGTGGTGGTTTTGTGCATTTTACTCAGCCGAGGCATCTACAAGTTCATCGACTAAAAATTAAGGTTTGTACTAAATTGCGCCAGCTCCTTTCTTATAAACTAATGATTACGTTGTAACGTTCGATTTGATTTTCTTATTTTAGGGAGACAAGGACGAGTGTTAAGAAGTAGTGATCACCATGATCATCATGTGACGAACCATGCTCGGGAGGAAGGCTGCATTTTTTATCTCCATCAGAAGACTATAATATTTAGTATCGCAGTGTTTTTAATAATCATAGCAAGTTACTGTTAAGCATCACTTCTGCGTTTCTCTGTTTAAGTTTGTGGGTTTGTACTATTGCTGCAGATGCAGCTGCACTTTATCTTTCTGGACCGAAGTTGTGATACCACCACCGCATATGCTTGAATGTGCTATCGGATGTGTCAGTGAGTCCTCATCATACTTGAAATAAATCTATTGTCCATTGATGTGCCATAGTAATGGTACTGTTCATTTGGCCTTGCATTTTATTTGTTTAAAAATTCCTGACTTAGTTTTTTTGGTAATATTAATTTTTCCCTAGAAGTATTTACCGAAGCCAGGTTACCTAGTTTTTGAAAATACTATGCCTGACAACTAATCTCGATGATTTCATCAATTTCAGACGGGCATTAGGCTATGTTGTTTTTTAAATGGTCGGCATTCAGCTAATAGTAGTATTTTGGAGCAATTCTTAAGGCCGTTGGTGCTGGTTGTCCACTTACAGCACGCTCAAGATCATGGCAAATTCCGCACTATCAGTATTCAAACATCAAAAGCCAAGCATATGGTGTGCTTTGAGTCGAGAGCCATCAAGCAAACTGGACCTGACTTCTTTTGTGCAAACAAGATAGAGCTTCACTTGTTAATCATTCCAGACTGTTGACAGAAGAATTTGGTAGCATATATGAAGACCTTAAGACGGTGAGGGACATTGAGAATCTCAGATTTTGTGAAATCAGTTGAAGCAAAACACAGAGAATGAGCCCCGCTACCTGCCGACTTTGTTCCTTACTGGAACAATTTCAGGTCTGCACCCATTAGGTCATACTCATAACTCATAGCTCTTGTTATTTGACCAACTTGATTCTTACATTATCACTCCTCAAAGTTATCTTGCTAGTCATACGATGTATACAAATGTTTATTCAACACAATCCTGATGAATTGACATAAAGAATGGTGTTCCTTGTTTCCCTTCTCTACCTACATACTTGAGGGTCAGGGCTATCTTGGTTCGAATTCTGTGATTGTCAACTTATTGAATGATGGATTTGATTTGTTCGAGTCATCTAGTAGGTTACTGAGATCACCATGGACATGGTTCTCATCTTCATTCAACCTAAATAGAAAAGCAGGCCTGGAAGGAGCAGGCAAGGAAGTAGACCTTCCAACAAGCATCAGGATCACATTGGCCATGCCGGGTCTATCACTTGGACTCTCTTGAACACATAATAGCCCAATGTGTACGCACTTGAGAACCTCACTTTCAGAATAGTTGTTGTGCAACGATGGATCGACTATCTCAGCTTTTGTCCCCCTGGTCCAGTTCTCCCATACCTGTGTACAGACAATGACTTGTCAAAAAAGCTTACTACATCATCACATTTTGGGACTGGAAATTCACTGAATATAATACTGACATAGGTTAAAAGATGCTCAGCCATCATTGTTTCAGACGATACACTGTTTCTCCTCCCTGTCACAATTTCTAGAATAATCATTCCAAAGCTGAACACATCTGATTTTGTCGAAACATGTCCAAGAACCGCATATTCTGGCGCCATATACCCACTGTGCATCAGAAAATGGTTAAGCATTGCTTCTTTTGTAAACATAATAGTTATGAACATGTGATCAGATTAACTGAATCCATAACTTACTAGGTTCCAGCTACTCTTCTTGTAATATGCTTTGTATGATCACCCTCAAAAACACTTGCCAAACCAAAGTCAGAGATCTTTGGATTCATATCCATTTCTAGTAATATATTGCTTGGCTTCAGATCTCTATGTATAACTTTTATACGGGACTCGTCATGTAGATACGCCAAACCTCGAGCAATACCACAAATGATCTTGTATCGTGTATCCCAAGCTAATTTTCCACGCTTTTCGTCATCTAAAAAGGCATCATAATCCAAATAAATCATGTGACAGAAAAGTAATTTAAAACATGCATACTGGGGCTAACTTCAAAGTGGCAAAGATGTATGTCAAAGAGAAAATTAGACAGTGTGATTACTCTACCAATTAAGATAACAAGTTATCTATGATTGTAGAAACATTGATTTTCCAAGTTCCTGCTCATGTTAAATAAATATATAAACCAGATATCGAAGAATTCAAATTATGAGTTTGTTCTACTAATGCTCATGCAATGGTTTGTTTAATTGACCTGAACCAATGTTTGTACATATGTGTTATCCCATCGAATTTATTTTTGTCTGTAATTTGTATAGTAGCTTCACAAAATGCTTGATTTTCTCTTATTTCAACCATTTTCATTATTTAAAGAACATTGTAATGATGACATCAGTACAACTAGTATTTTTCAATCCAAAGTTTGCTTGGAATAAGAAATAAACTAGAAACTCCAGTACCGAAAATAAAGGCATCAAGACTTTTCTTTGGGATATATTCATACACAAGTAACTTGTCCTCTCCATCGAGGCAAGCGCCTATTAACTTCACCAGATTACGGTGCTGAAGCTTGGAAACTAATAACAGCTCATTTTTAAGCTCAGGAAGGCCTTGTTTTGATCCTTCCGATAATCTTTTTACTGCTATTTCTTGTCCATCTGGCATCATACCCTGGAAAATAGCAACTTAAATTAATATAACATCATAAAATCCAACTATGATTGCAATCGAACTTGACTTGTACGTACATGCTAGCTTTGAAATAGGGTTGAGAAGCCACAAGTTACAACCCAGTCACTAGATCAATTTCGAATGACCGAGATAAAGAAGAAAGCCCCCGCCACTAGAAAGTGGAGAGCACATAACTGCAAAGTGGGATTTAAAACAAAGCATGGCTTTCATCTAAGTTAGCTAATCTGTACTATACTTTTAATGGATAGTTCTCATTGTTCATGACAGAAAATATGGTGACAATAGCAGGACGCTGTAAACAACTAATCCTGGGTTTGTCGCTTGATTTACCTTATAGACTTGACCAAATCCTCCTTCCCCCAGTTTATTTTCTTCAGAAAAATTACTCGTTGCTGTTCTTATTACTGATGGGTCCAGTAGCACTGATTTAATATCTTCAATATCTTCGGACCAAGCTGTATCTGCTTATATGATACAAAGAACTAACCATTGGTCTTTTTCCACAGAGAGCTAGTAGAACATCAGTTACGAAAGATTAAATTTATGAAACGAAATGGTGAAATGGATGCTTCCACTAGTAGTTTCTGCATATATGTAATGGATGATTGCATGTACACTTCTGCTTCGGTACACCCCCCATAAACACAAGGACGGCTCAGATTAGCTCATACCTCTTCATAAGTAAGGGCATGATAGGCATTTTTTATAAACTTTTTTTTTTAGAATCACGTATACGCTATACCTTAACGGACGTGCACACCCTGCCGTGCTGGGCTGGCCCATTCAGCACATTCATCCTTTCTTTTTTTTGAAACCGCAAAAAAGGTGCTTGCTGCAGGATTCGAACATAGGTCCTTCAACAATTAGCACAGCCGCAATAACCAGCTAGGCAACCGGACATCTACCGTCAATTAAGTTTTTTTATACTTGAAATACAACACTGGAAAAGCGCAACATTTTCTGGTTGTATTTTTCATTTCTTTTTTTTTTCTTAAATGCGTGAAGTTCTTATAATTCGTGATTTTTTAATCGAAAATGACGACAAAATTTTAAATTCTTGAATTTTTCTTTCAAATCAGTGAACTTTCTTTCCCCAAAATTGATCAGTTTTCTTCACAAATTCGTGAACTATTTTGCAAGTTGGCAATTTGTTTTTGAAAATTGTTGGTCTTTTTTATAAACTGATGAACTTTGTTTCTAAATCAATGGATTTTTTAAATTTTGTTAATTTTTTTTCCAAATCAATGAACTTAATTTGAATTATTGATGAACTTTTTCAAAATGAATAAAAGAATAGAAAAACAAAATAATATAGAAACCCATGTAAAAACTGAAGAAAAAACCAACCCGGTTGAAAAGGAATACCAGAGTCTTTCTTTTTAGCGTTATATTTGACGCACTACAAAAGATGGAAAAAGGAAACTTAGACCATGATCAACGGAGGTGTTCGAGTAGGCGAGATGGCTCCGTCTAAGAGCACGTCGTTTCCCGACATGCTTGAAATGGCCCCAATTTTTTTCATGCCTTGTATGACCAATTCAAGGCACCATGCCAAGTTGTTTATGTTTTCGACAAATTTTATATTTTTTGTAGTTTTCTCGGTAAAAAAATGCTCATAATGGGCGGCCGTGTCGCAACTTGCATACGGTGTCAGAAATCGTACAAACCTGGCATGGATAACTACCATGGTCATGCCCACCTGCTTGAAAAGGTTGGGGTCATTTTAAGAATGTCCAAAAGTAGCCCATGTTTAATGAAGGGGTGTTCAGGTTGGCTAGAAGGCTCTACCTGAGGGTGCGTTGTTTCTCAACATCCTTCTAAAGGCCTAATTTTTCCACCTCCTTCTATGATCAAATCAAGGCACCATGTCAAGCTGTTTAAGTTTTCTACAATTCTTTCAATTTCTAGAGTTTTCTCGGTGAAAACAAGCTGATAAATGGCCGGACGTGACACAACATGCATACGTTGTGGGAAATTCATTCAAACCTGACATGGATGCCTACCATGGGCATGCCCGCCTACTGGGAAAGGTTGGGGTGATTTCATGCAAGTTCAAAAATAGATCATGTTCAATAGAGCGTGTTCGGGTAGGCGAGAAGGGTCCATTTGGGAGCATGTTTTTGCGGCATCCATTAACTCACCCCAAATCTTTCCATGATCTTATATTACCGATTAAACGCACCATGCCAAGGGGTTCTCTCGGTTAAAAAAGGTAGATAAATGGTCGGACGTGTCGCAACTTGCATATTTTGTCGAAAATCATTCAAACCTGGCATGGATCCTTACCACGGGCACGCCACTTGCCTGCAAAAGTTGGGGTCATTTAAAAAATGTTCAAAACTAGACCATGTTCAATGGAGGATGCACCCGGATGGGAATAACCATGGTAGGCAACCATGCTAGGTTAAACAATTTTCGACACCGTATGCAAGTTGCGACATGTTCGACCATTTTATCGGTCTTCTTTTACAAAGGAAACTCCAGAAAATGCAGAATTTGTTGAAAACCAAATCAACTTGGCATGGTGCCTTGAATTGCTTGTAAAAGGCCATGAAAAAAATCGGATTCATTTCTTCATCTTTTTTGGTGGGGAAATTGGGGCCATTTCAAATATGTTGAAAAATAACATGCTCTCAGATGAACCATTCTGACCTTACCGAATAATCTCCGTTGAACATGGTGTTTTTTGGACATCCATGAAATGACCCCAACTAATAAATACAAAGGGATAAAATTGAAAACAGTAAGTGTTTTTTAAAACATTTAATAATTATTTTATATTTTTATTAAATCTCTAGTTTAAAAAGTTAGTTACAACTTGTATTTTGGTATTCAAAAAAGAGAAAAATGAATTAACAAAATAAGAAATCAAATGAAAAAATAGAAAAGAAAATAAAACGCTTCGGCCTTGGCCCAACTAGGCGACGACATTGCTTTCGTCGGGCACGTGTTGGGCCGGTCCAAGAGCTCACGGATTTGAAAAGCTCATCAATTGTTTTAAAAATATTCATGGATTTGAATATTTTCACAAAAAAATCAAAACAAAGTTCACTATGAAATTTGCAAAAAAAAATCTCGGTCTTGGGAACCTCGGGTTCCCAGCCATTTATTCCTGTTTTGGGACCTTCTCGGAGGTCGTGAACCGTGTTTTTCTTTTTCTTTTTATCTTCTCTTGTGTTTATTTGTTTGTCTTCTTAGACTTTTCGTTTATTATGTTTATTTTTTCTATTTCTCATATATTTAATTTTTTTCAGAATTCAAATTTTGTTCATATTTTTCTGTTTTTTCTGGAATTCCATTTTTTTTCTTTTTTCAAAAATGTTCGTGTTCGAATTTTTTTTATTTTTTATAAAACTGTTCATATTTTGACATTCTGAGCATGTTTTAAAGGCATGAACATTTGTTTTTAAATTTATGTACAATTTTTAAAAATACAAATATTAGTATTTTATGAACAAAACAGGAAAACTAGAAACCCTAAAGAAAACCGTGCAAAAAAAAAGAGACATAAACTAAAGAGTGGAGGTGCTGTGTTTTTTTCTTCGGCACAAGAAGTGGAAAACAAGCCAAGAAGGCAATTCTGATGTGCTGTCCTGGATGGTTTGTTCGGCTACACGTAGCGCGTGGGGCTATGGTTCGAATCCAGCCGAGGGCATCCATTTTTTTCGCCGGGTATTATACAAACCTACAGCGTATATACGTTCTATGTAGGAAAGTGAATACAATTTGTGAAAAGTCCATACTACCCTTTATACGTTTTATAAGGGGTGTGCATGTATGATTAAATTTTCTGCGTACATGAGATGCCTTAATTATGAAAGGCTGAAGACAAATTGGACTGCATAATTCAATTCAATAAAGTTATAGTGATCCCAGTTGACAGTAGTGTAAGGATACTTACATGATAGTTTCTTCTTCGGACTTGATCTCTTTCTCCATATGTAAATTGATATCGCAGAGATTAAAGCAAGTATTGTTACCACAGGAAGGACGATTGGCAGGATTGCAGGGCTACTGCCATTTCTGCTTGGGTTGCTGCTGTTTGCACTTGAGCCATTGCCATTTCCGTTGGTCTCAGTACCATTTACTTTGTCTGTGCACATGTAGAAACAGTCAGACTTATGGTCAACAATATTTTTCTTCTGGAAATAAGCAGGATCATACCAGAAGTTGGCGGCGGAGTTCCGCCGGCTTGCCCTCCGCAGCCCAAGTAGGGGCGCTCGCCGGCAAGATTGCCACGGGGGTCGTAGTTGCAGGTGATGAACGTGCCCCCAACTTCGCAGGTTACGCTCGCGCAGCCAACTCTGGTTGAGTTGGCCCAGACGAGCTGGGTGTACTCCCCGCAGGGCTGCCCCTCCTTGCACGCGTTGCTTTCACAGATGTAGTTCTGCTTCTCTCCGAGCCAGGAGAACAAGGCGTCGGAAACGGTCCAGCTGATGCCTCCACCGCCTTGGAAGAGGTTCTCGCCGTACGGCCCGCCGGAGGAGACTTTCTGGCAATCGCCCTTCCTCTTCTCCGCGTAGCCTTCAGCGTAGGCGGCCACCGTGCTGTCCCACGAGAGCATGCCCACGCCGACGCCGGCTCTGGCCGCGTTCTGGAGGTTGAGGAAATCTTGAGGTGAACTCTGCGCTGCAACACCAAAAGAAACGGAAGATGATCTTTTTAAGCAATAACCGTGGTTTTAAATAGCCCGCTCCGTTATAGCCCGCTGTACCGTTTAGAAGAGGTCCTGCGCTAAGGTTTTTTTTTCAAATACATACATGAGTAAACATTTTAAATAGCTCGTTATATCATCACTGTAGCACGTTATAGCATTTATTAGAAGAGGTCCGCCGCTAAAAGGCTTAGCGCGCTATTTAAACCTTTGATAATAACTGGATCGTTCGAAGCTATTACCTGAGCGGTTGAACTGGCCGCAGCCGGCGTACGGCCGGACACCCAGCAAGTTCCCTCGGGGGTCGTACTCACAAAGGATGAACGTGCCGAGATTCCCGTCGCAGGCCACGGCGGCGCACCCGACACGGGTGGTGTTAGCCCACACGATCTGCGTGTAATGGGAGCAGATTTTCCCCGCGGCGCACGAGCCGTCGCTGCAGTTGTAGTACTGCTTCTCCTGGACCCACAAGGCCACCGCGTCGCTGGCCGTCCAGTTACCGCCCTTGTTGCCCCAGAATATGCTCTCGCCATAGGGCCCGTCGGAGTGCACCAGCTTGCAGTCGCCTTTCCTCTCGCCGGCGTATCTCTGGGCGTAGGCCGCCAGGGTGTCGTCCCACGCCAGCGGCGCGACTCCCACGTCGGCGCGGGCAGCGTTCTGGAGGTCCACGAAGGTCTGTGCGGAATATTGGGCGTCGGCCGTGGCAGCACCGGCGAGCACCACGCACTGCAGTAGTAGCAGCGAGGCGCCCACAGCTGCCATCTAGGCTCCGTGACTTATTTTTTGCTTCTCCAACAAAGATGGTGTACTTGTTCTTGTTCTTGTTAGAGGAAGGTTCCGACTTGCCGTGGTAAACTCGCTGATGGCGATGGAGACGTGGTAGACTGGTATGTGGCTATCCGCGCCCAAGGGTTCGGCCTGGTGGTGACCGAGAATGCCTTGCCAGCGCTGTACCGTGTAGAAAATTGCGACCTAGTAACGATGGAAAATTCATCAGAAGGAAAGTCCAGGCGTTGGGCTCGTCTTTGCCCTACGTGATATTCCTATATGGGATTTGGACTTCCGATTTGGAATGACCTATTGGGTCGATTGGCACCACGAGTTTCGCTGGAACCGGCACCAAAATAGAAGCTTCTCGGTGGATTCCATGTACCGTGCTTCCTCACTTCAATGCTCGAGCCACAAAAAAGAAATTTTAGCCTCGAAATTAATATACTTTAGGCTGGTTGTAATGGGCCAATAGCTCCTGTGCGACGTTTTTGAGGTGAATCGGCAAGAGTGCGACGTTGTTCGAGCGAATGGCTGTGGTGTGACACATTTGAGCGTGTAAATAGACCAGGGCCACATGGGGTGTTAAATGTGGTTAAATTGGTCGTCAACCAAGCCCGCCCGTTTATGTTAGGACATGTGGGTCCAACTTAATTGTTCCTCAAAACAGCTGACCGTGCCCTGCCGCCCTACCGTGCCGGGCCCGCCACTCTGCCCCCCTTCTTCTCCGATGGCGGCAGATCTTGCGTTCTCGGTGGCGGCGGCGGAGCCCTCGTTCTCAACGGCAGCGGAGCCTTCATCATAAGAAAATGGTGATTGAATTCAAACCCTAGTCGCCCTCCCGTTCCTCTCTCGGGCCCGTAGATCTCAGCTCGTTTCCTCTGTTTTCGCCTGCGGAATTGATAGGTTGTGAGGGGAGCCCGTGGGCATACTGAGATGGAGCCGCCAGATTCAACTTCGAATAGGTAATGCACCTCTCTCCGATCCAACTTTGCATGCAATTAGGGGGTGGCCTCGTCTGCTCTTTCTCACGGGCTCACACTGTCCGCCACTGACAGAGGGGATGTTGCCGCTCGGACCTTCGAATTGATAGTCAATTTCTTTCCATCAAAGGCAAAATTAGTTGATGGTAGCATACAGAACATTGAGAGAGACACAATTGTTAAATGGGAGGTTGAGTTTACAGAGATTGATCCACAAGTTCTACAGAACATGGGAGAGACGGCAGTGAAGAAATGGGTGGAAACAATTAGGAAGAATATTGTTTGGGGACCAGAGCAAGAAGTATCACTGTTGCGGTTTGATGATTGGAAAGGAGAGTATGTGAGAATAGAAGATGGTGAACAGATTGTTGAAGAAATCGATCGGCAAAACCGCTGGACAAGCAAACGGGCTAATTTTTTTGCTGAGCTCGTTGATCTGAACATTTTTTCGAAGGTTGGATATGTGCCATCACAATTGGCTGCGCAGATGGTAGATGATGATTGGGCTACACAGAGGCCATTGATTCCCATGTGTACTGAACTTACAGTAATAGCCGAAGAGGGACAGGTGACTGGAACTGAAACTGAAACTGCAGCAACTGTTGATTGGAATGTAGTTGAATTAGATGAGCCTACTGATTTGGTCATTGCACCAATGCCTGACATTGAGATGGCCAAACATTTTGGCATTCCAGTCGATGACAGAGATAAGCAGGAGAGGGGCGAATCTAGTTTGCCTGCTAATGCTGATGAAGAAGTAGATGGACAGTTGATGGAACAAGCTGCGGATGAAGTAGATGATGCACATGATGATGAGCTGGTGCATTTGTATGACAAAGAAAACCCTGTCATTGAAGTAGGCAAGTTGTTCCCAAGCATGAAGGAGTTTAGAATGTGTTTCAAGACTTATGCAGTGAAACATGAGTTTGATGCCAAGACTGTTTGGACTGATAGAAAGAAGTTTTATGCGAGGTGCAGAGGATTTGATGGTAGTGTGAAGCCTTGCAAGTGGTACATATCTGCTAGACTGCAACCTGATGGAAGTACTGTCAGGGTTAACCAAATCCACAATCAACATACTTGTATTACAAGTTCACAGAGAGTATCAACCATGACATCACAACTTTGGGTTGCAGAAAAGATCACCCCAATTTTAGCCAAAACACCAAACACTACTGCCAAGAAACTCAAAGTAGACTTGGAAAAGATGTACCCCTTTACACTGAAATATACCACAGTGTGGAAGGCAAAACAAAGGGCAATGAAAAATTTATATGGTGATTGGGCAAATACATTTAGGATGCTTTACAACTTCAAAGCAGAGGTGGAAAAGAGGTCACCTGGCGGTGTTGTGGAGATAGATACAGAGGTATCAGCCGAAGGTGAAGTCAAGTTCTCCAAGTTTTTTATGGCTTTGAAGCCTTGCATCGATGGGTTCAAAGCAGGGTGCCGTCCATATTTGAGCATAGACTCATCATTTTTGACAGGCAAGTGGAATGGTCAGTTGGCAGCATGCAATGCTCTAGATGGACACAACTGGATGTTTCCTATTGCTGTTGGCTTGTTTCAGTCAGAAACAGAGGCTTCATGGACATGGTTCATGATCCAGTTGAAGAGATGCCTAGGGCCAGTGTCACCTTTGGCTATACACACAGATGCATGTAAGGGGCTTGAAAATTCATTGAAAAATGTTTTCCCACATGCTGAGCAGAGAGAGTGCTTCGGTCATTTGTGGATGAATTTGATCAAAAAATTTAGAGGAGAAGAATTTGGGTGCATGTGGCCAGCAGCAAGATCTTACACTAGACAGACACACAAATATCATCTTGATAAGATAATGGCAGCATGTGATGAGTTTGGTCCATGGCTGAACACCTACCATTCTTTGTTATGGTACAGGTCAGCATTCAACACTGCCATCAAGTGTGACCACATCAACAATAATTTGGCAGAGAGTTTCAACAACAAGGTGAAGGAGTTAAAAGATTTGCCTGTGCATGACATGGTTGACCAAATTAGGATCATGCTCATGCGGTTGTGGGAATTGAAAAGAAGGATAGGTGATTGTCTGCAAGGTGATAAGCTTTCAGCAGTGGTACAACAGGTGGTCAATAGGAGCAGATGTCTTTCACATTTGTTTGTTGAAAAATCTTCACCTTGGGGTGCTGAAGTTAGAGATAACAAAACGGGAAGGAGACATGTTGTTAACACTGAATTGCATGATTGCACTTGCCTCGAGTGGCAACATACTAGTAAACCATGTGAGCATGCCATTCTCTTCTTAGCATCCCAACCGCAGATAAACATGCACCCATATTTGCATGAATATTATTCGGTAGCAAGATTCAAAGCTGCATATACTACTCCAATTCCAGCACTTACAGATCAGTCTCAGTGGCCTGAAGTGGACATTGAATTTTCCATGTGTCCTCCCTTGACGAAAAGAAAGGCTGGCAGGCCTAAACAGAGTAGATTCAAGGCATGGTTTGAGAAAGGTGGGAGTAGTAAGAAGGGAAAGAAAGATGGAAAGCCAAAAAGGGCCAAAAAGGTAACAAAAATAGATGCAAGTTGTGCCAGGAACTTGGGCACAGAGTGGGATCTGTCAAATGCCGTTACACTCCTGATAAGCCAAAGTATGTTCTTGTGTATTTGTTTGTGTTTTGATTTGGTGCTTTTTCCAATTACTATATCTATAACATTTTCCCAATGGCCAGGAGGAAGCGAGCAAGTCAGCCCCTTGTTGTTGAACAGTGTTGGCCAACAAAAAAAGCAAGAGTCAATGGCGGTAGAAAGAAGAGAAGTGTGCCTGAGCCTGAGCAGACTGAAGAAAATTTTGCTGCAGTCAACATTCAGACTGAAGAAACTGCTCTCGAGGTTGAAACTGAACCTGAGCGTGTCGAGGTTCAGACTAAAGAAACCCATGTTGAGGTACACACCGAAGAAACTGAAACTGCTGTCAACATTGAGACTGAAGACACTGATCACGAGGGTGTTGGCGAGGTGTTGAAAAGACCAGTGAAGAACACCAAGATGGTCAGTGAACTTGTGTGTAGTAGAACCAAAAACAAGAAGTGCTAAGGCGAAGAAGGGCACGCGACGTGTTAGGAAGAGGTAGAACCGAGAACAGTTGGAAAATTTGGGGCATGTAATAATATTTGTAACTTGGTGCATACCGGTAGTCACTATGTATCCCCGTATTTCTATTCGAACTTGTTTGTTGGTACCTTGTCTAAACCAGCCAAATAAAATTCAAATTTGGGCTCAAATTTGAATTAGGGATGGGGTATTGATGTTTTAATGCTATCTAAAGTACCTCAACTGAAATATGTTTGCTTGCTGATCATTCCGAGCCCTTTTGGTAAGTTGAACTCACAGTCATGAAAAGTGTGTCTCAAATGACCTCCAAAGATAGGATAAACGGCCTCATATTTAAGCAAGTTTTTTGGCACCTTGTCTAAACCAGCCAAATAATTTTTCTACACATCTATTCTACCTATATAGTGTAAATCTAAAGTCTCACTATTTATTGAATTAATTTTCTATTATTTTCTTTGTTTTTGAAAAAACAAGGTTTAATATAAAATTATATATAAAACAAGTTTAAAACATGAAAATGAGAAAAGTAAGTTAAGATCTTTCTTAGTCAATCCAAAATGAAGTTTTGGTGAGGTTTTCACACTTTTCATTTTCAAAACCCCACCTACTCTCGGGTGCCCACTAGTCTCTCCCTTGAACTCCATACTACATTGTTCGAGGAATGACAATTTTGTGAAGGATTTTTCGTAAAAATGTATGTAAACCATATTTTTTTTTCTCGTTACTATACGACATAATAAGACTATGTGCGCAAGTTTTATATTTTTTTGATTTTTTTGAATTAGTTATGCTCAACCCTAATCAGTAAAAACCCCTCAAAACCCCTCTCAAAAGCCCTCAAAACCCCGCACACTACCGGGTCGTCGATCATTGTGCGTGGACGGTTGAGATCAGGCGCTAGGGTTAGCTACAGTGTGCATCGATCCGCATGAGACGCGCTGATTGGTTGAATTAGTGTGCATCGATCCGCATGAGACGCGCTGATTGGTTGAATCAGTGGGGTTTGGATCAGCCTCTCTCGTTGGGGCATCAGGACCGTTCATTTGAATCCAACGGCAAGAGTTGACGCGGTGCATGGACCAAGCCTACGCATTGCCCTTTCCATTGTTGCATGCGTGCCCGTGCCTACCCGCAGCATGCATGCCTACCCGCAGAACTGCGCCCGTGTTTTGCATGCATGCCCTCGATGCCCTGCTCCGCCACCCCTATCGACGCAGTAACCTGTCGCATGCCTACCATTAGAACTGATGCATCGTCGCATGAAAGCATGAACCCGGCCACAATGCAGCAGCCCGATGAAGACAACCAAAAAGCCAACGCTGCATTGCGTGCTGTACATGGCGTGCTCCTCTTTGAGGACGCAATACTGGCATGGGGTATTGATGTGGGTATCGATGCAGTTCAAACGGCGTGCTGCCCGTTACAAGATGGGCAAATGAAGGCGTCCATTATTGTCACATCTCCCATCGACCAAACGTTGCCCTCTAGCCCGGCCCTAGCAAGATGTGCAAATTAATGGGCTACGACATGAATGCACGGGCGGCACACGCAGAGAACCCGGGGTAGGCGTGTCCCCTTGACCCATGACGGCATAGA
The DNA here is from genome assembly GCF_018294505.1 of Triticum aestivum. Lineage (NCBI taxonomy): Eukaryota > Viridiplantae > Streptophyta > Magnoliopsida > Poales > Poaceae > Triticum > Triticum aestivum. Next base: position 576,464,096 of record NC_057802.1, read on the forward strand.
CGCGTGCGTGAGCCCGTCCCCCTTGACCCGCGACCGGTGGCACAGAAGGATCGCAGCCCGTTTTCCCACGCTCGTGTACACACTTTCATGGGGCACCACCAAACGCCGCCCGCCCATTAATTCTACGGGGTGAAACCACGTCGCACTTGGGCTATTTAAGCCGGGCACTATCGTCTTCCTCTCCCTCCTCATCCACACCCCATCCTCTGCCTCCTCTGCCCTCCTTCTTCCTTCTTCTCCATCAAACCCGATCGAGCCCTCGAGCCACCCCGCCACCATGCAGTACAACGGCCCCACCTACCGCTTCCCCCCAACCGTGCCGGAAAGGCTCTACCCGGCCGGAGTGTATGTAGAAAGAACCCTTAGGGTTTGGGCGATCTCGAGGTGGAGGGGCACAAGGGAGTTAACGGAGTTCTTCCTTGCGGCCGGCTTCCGCCACCTCCCCCGTGGCTCTCCTCGGATGTACCATCTTGAGGAGGTCAACCACAACGGCGTTGTGGTTGGGCTCCTCGCCACGTTCACTAACCCTTTCGATGCTTTCCATCTCCTCGGGCGAGCGTATTGGGTTGGTTGTGAGTTCATAGCTTTCACAACCTACAATATCTTCACCGACTTCAACGGCATCTTCCCCAACAACGGCGTTATGCACACGCTCCCGTACCCCATCAACAACGGGGAGGAGTGAAGGGCGGCGCCCAGAGGAGCGAGGTGGCCCCGGAGGAGAAGAAGAACCCGAAGAACCCGCGTTTGGTGCCCCCTATCTATCTAGCTTGCTATAGATCTGTCGTATTAGTTTTTTTAAGTTGTAATCGTTATGCTACTATTATTAAGTTTTATTAGTACTTTAAGTTGTAAGGCTATCATGGAGTTGTAAGGCTATCGTGGAACTATGGTTGCAATCGTTGTGCTTCTATATAATCGTTATGCTACTATATATATTGTGTGTTTCGTGCTATTATTTGTGGATTGCTATGGGTTGTTTTTGCTTATTATTCGTGTATTGCTATGGGTTGCTACGGGCCCGGGTTTCTACACCACAATCACCACACACACCATCTTCAAAATATTGGCCAAACCATGGACATGCAACTAGGAGCCCCATGCAAACCCACTATGGACATGGGTGCAACTAGGAAATGCAAACTAATTTACTTCAGGCACTTCATGCAAGCATCAACTCATTTAGTTCATGGAACCGTAGATATGCATAAAAACAATTAACATTTAATTTTAGTGCATCAAAAAATGATCCATCACAAAATTTAGTGCAAGAAAAAGGCCAAAATAAAAACAAGTAACATTTTATTGGGCCCCATTTTATTTGCCGAAGTTAGAGGTGGGCTGGTGCCCCTATGCGGGTGGGCTGGTCATGGCCCAACATCTATTCGGTAGCCCAATTTTGTTTTTTTACTAGAAACTGAATTTGGGTGTGTACTGTGTTAACTGAAGAACAAAAACAGAGGAAACAGAGCATGCATGAACACTGAATAATTTGTGTTCCAAATTGCTGCTTCAATTCAGATACATAACTTGGCATGGCGCACAGATCACATCCTCTACCCTGACAGGCCTAAATGCCCATTCTAATGATGGATGAACAACAAATAAAACAAAAACAGAGCAATGATACAACAATAGAACCCCCCTGCCATGATATTTGCTTGCTTCTGCAAATTGATCAACTGCATTAGATGTTTCTTGATCTTCTTCAGTTCCTCGGTCAGTTCGGACTCCGCATGCAGTTCAGCATTGCACGCATACATCGCCATCGGCACGACTCTGCCCTCCCCTCCGCCCGAGCTCTCCGTATTCTCCGCAGCAATCGGCGGCACCCCGCCCAAATTGAGCTCCCAGGTTGCGGCCACGCTCGAATCAATGTAGCCCTCAAACTGAATCCTATCAACATATTCATCAATCCACTCGAAATGGTAACATTTCTTCAAGATCTGAAAAGAACAACATGAACCCTAAATCCCAAATTCGAGGAGGAAAAACAAAATATGGAGAAATCAGAGCAAAAGAAAGCGAAAGAACGGGCTAAGAACTGAGATCTAACCTTGCCGTCCCTTCCTGCCATTGGTTTGCTCAAGCATTTCACAAATTCCCGCCCAAGATTGCCATTGTCATCCCTCTTAGTGACCAACCGTTTAAGAGGGTCTGGGCGTGGGCAGCCAGGGCACCTTGTGAGCAGCACTGGTCCATACTGTCGCCATTTTGAGTGTGTGGCGGAGGAGGTAGACATTTGCGCTAGGTCGCCGGAGAAGAGAAAGATTGGGGAAAGGGGATGAATGGGCGGCGGCGGGCGGACGGGCACGGGCGCTTGTCTCTTCTAGCTGCGAGGAGGTGGGTCTCGCGAATAGACAAGTGGTGGGTCCTGCGCTTACGTGGATAAGTGGTGAGTCCAGCCCCCAACAGCTAACGAGGGCATCAGTTGAGTTTAACAGCCATGTCGTGCGTGGGCTATTTACCTGCTCAAAATTGTCGCACCACAGCCATTCGCTCGAACAACGTCGCACTCTTGCCAATTCACCTCAAATGTGTCGCACAGGAGCTATTGGCCCGGTTGTAATGGGAAGTAATATGATACTATATCTGTAGTGCATAATATCATTCATATGATACTAGCGTATGATACCACACCCTCTATTCCTTTATATAAGGTGTATTTGTTTTTTTCATAAAATTTCACAATGTAAGTTGCATTTGTTCTAATTCCTCATAATTCCGATCTTGGCCCTCCAGAAAAAGGAAAGTATATCTCCCCTGATGGCATGTATCTCTCCTTCAGAGAAAGAAAATGAAACTATCTCTCTCCCAATTGCATATATCTCTTCCTTTCCTAGCCTAAATGATTTACTTGCCGCTAATCAATGAATTAGACAAGGGTAATTTCATCCCAAATAGTCTATAAATATGTGCCTTGGTCACCGTGCTGAGAATAATACACCTTCCATAAAGGAATGGAGGGAGTATATCCGTAGTGCATAGTATTATATGCTAGTATCATAGGATAATTTATTGCCACGCATAGCACAGATAGTAGCACATCATTTAATATGATGCGGTATCAATGATATGATACTTAACCCTTTTTTTCTTCATTTAATTTGATGCCACCTCATCAATATTGTCTAGGTTGCATGCATGATACTACCTATGATACTCACATTACAGAAGGCCTTATACCTTGGCAAAGTGGTGAGATCCTATAACTAACCTACGAACGACCTCGCAAGTCGTAGCTGCCCTGGAAGTTAAAATATAGGGACAATTGCATTTTTACCCCTAGTTGGTTCCTACCCACGGGTTTTGCCCTTACTTTTCGAGCTTGCTCAGTTTTGCCCTTACTTTTTCCGTCGTGGTCCCTCGAATGCCCTTTGACCGTTTGACCAAAACTTTGAAAATTCAAAACAAATTCATATGAACTCAGAAAAATGCAAATAAGATATGAAAATGTTCAGATAAACATTACCTTTATGTGCATATCATTTGCATTCAGGAGAAAAGCACCCTTTAAACGACCTGAGGTAATTAATGGTATTAAAATTATTAACAATAAAAAGGTATAAACAATATTTTTTTCATGAATAAAAATTACATGCAAATGTAGGTGATGTTTTCTGAACATCCAGATATCTTATTTGCATTTTTCTGAGTTTGTATCATCTTGTTATGAATGTTCTAACGACTTTGATCATTATTTGGAAACTTCATAAAAAAGGGACACGAGCTCAGCAAAATGCAAAAAAGATATCAGGATGTTCAGGAAACATCACCTACATTTGCATGTATTTTTTATTCATGAAAAAAAATATTGTTTATACCTTTTTATTTTTAATAATGTTAATAACATTAATTACCTCAGGTAGTTTAAAGGGTGCTTTTGTCCTAAATGCAAATGATATGCACATAATGGTAGTGTTTGTCTGAACATTTTGATATCTTATTTGCATTTTTCTGAGTTCATATGAATTAGTTATGAATTTTCAAAGTTTTGGTCAAACGGTCAAAGGGCATTCGAGGGACCTCGATGGAAAAAGTAAGAGCAAAACTAAGCAAGCTCGAAAAGTAAGGGCAAAACCCGTGGGTAGGAACCAACTAGGGGAAAAAATCACTCGGAACCTTTCCGATGTCCGAATATAGCCTTCCGATATATCGATCTTTACGTATCGACCATTTCGAGACTCCACTTCATGTCCGTGATCTCATCCGGGACTCTGAACAACCTTCGGTACATCAAATCACATAACTCATAATACAAATCGTCATCGAACGTTAAGCGTGCGGACCCTACGGGTTCGAGAACTATGTAGACATGACCAGAGACACTTCTCCGGTGAATAACCAATAGCAGAACCTGGATGCTCATATTGGCTCCTACATAATCTACGAAGATCTTTATCGGTCAAACCGCATAACAACATACGTTGTTCCCTTTGTCATCGGTATGTTACTTGCCCGAGATTCAATCGTCGGTATCATCATACCTAGTTCAATCTCGTTACCGGCAAGTCTCTTTACTCGTTACGTAATGCATCATCCCGCAACTAACTCATTAGTCACATTGCTTGCAAGGCTTATAGTGATGTGCATTACCGAGAGGGCCCAGAGATACCTCTTCGATACACAGAGTGACAAATCCTAATCTCGATCTATGCCAACTCAACAAACACCTTCGGAGACACCTATAGAGCATCTTTATAATCACCCAGTTACGTTGTGACATTTGATGGCACACAAAGTGTTCCTCCGGTATTCGGGAGTTGCATAATCTCATAGTCAGAGGAACATATATAAGTCATGAAGAAAGTAGTAGCAATGAAACTGAAACGATCATAATGCTAAGCTAACGAATGGGTCTTGTCCATCACATCATTCTGTCCCTTTCATCAAAGGAGAACACATGTCTATGCCTAGGAAACTTAACCATCTTTGATTAACGAGCTAGTCAAGTAGAGGAATACTAGGGACACTCTGTTTGTCTATGTATTCACACTTGTACTAAGTTTCCGGTTAATACAATTCTAGCATGAATAATAAGCATTTATCATGACATAAGGAAATAAATAATAACTTTATTATTGCCTCTAGGGCATATTTCCTTCAGTCTTCCACTTGCACTAGAGTCAATAATCTAGTTCACATCGCTATGTGATTTAACACCAATAGTTCACATCACCATGTGATTAACACCCATAGTTCACATCGCCATGTGACCAACACTCAAAGTGTTTACTAGAGTCAGTAATCTAGTTCACATCGCCATTTGATTAACACCCAAAGAGTACTAAGGTGTGATCATGTTTTGCTTGTGAGAGAAGTTTAGACAACGGGTCTGCCAAATTCAGATCCGTATGTATTTTGCAAATTTCTATGTCTACAATGCTCTCCACGGAGCTACTTTAGCTAATTGCTCCCACTTTCAATATGTATCCGGATTGTGACTTAGAGTCATCCAGATCGGTGTCAAAGCTTGCATCGATGTAACTCTTTACGACAAACTCTTTATCACCTCCATAACCGAGAAATATTTCCTTAGTCCTCTAAGGATAATTTTGACCGATGTCCGGTGATCTACTCCTAGATCAAAATTGTACTCCCTTGCCAAACTCAGGGCAGGGTATGCAATAGGTCTGGTACACAACATGGCATACTTTATAGAACCTATGGCTGAGGCATAGGGAATGACTTTCATTCTCTCTCTATCTTCTGTCGTGGTCGGGCTTTGAGTCTTACTCAACATCACACGTTGCAACACAGGCAAGAACTCTTTCTTTGACTGTTCCATTTTGAACTACTTCAAAATCTTGTCAAGGTATGTACTCATTGAAAAACTTATCAAGCGTTTTGATCTATCTCTATAGATCTTGATGCTCAATATGTAAGCAGCTTTACCGAGGTCTTTCTTTGAAAAACTCCTTTCAAACACTCCTCTATGCTTTCTAGAAAATTCTACATCATTTCCGATCAACAATATGTTTTTCATATATACTTATCAGAAAACTGTAGTGCTCCCACTCACTTTCTTGTAAATACAGGCTGCACCGCAAGTCTGTATAAATCTATATGCTTTGATCAACTCATCAAAGTGTATATTCCAACTCCGATATGCTTTGCACCAGTCCATGGATGGATCGCTAGAGCTTGCATATTTTGTTAGCACCTTTAGGATTGACAAAACCTTTTGGTTGTATCATATACAATTCTTCTTTAATAAATCCATTAAGGAATGTAGTTTTGACATCCATTTGCCAGATTTCATAAAATGTGGCAATTTGCTAACATGATTCGGACAGACTTAAGCATCTCTACGAGTGAGAAAATCTCATCGTAGTCAACACCTTGAAATTTGTCAAAAACCTTTTTCGACAAGTCTATAGATAGTAACACTACTATCAGCGTCCGTCTTCCTCTTGAAGATCCATTTATTTTCTATGGTTTGCCGATCATCGGGCAAGTCAACCAAAGTCCACACTTTGTTCTTATACATGGATCCCATCTCAGATTTCATGGCCTCAAGCCATTTCGCGGAATCTGGGCTCATCATCGCTTCCTCATAGTTCGTACGTTTGTCATGGTCAAGTAACACAAACTCCAGAATAGGATTACCGTACCACTCTGGTGCGGAATGTACTCTGGTTGACCTACGAGGTTCGGTCGTAACTTGATATAAAGTTTCATGATCACTATCATTAACTTCCTCACTAATTGGTGTAGGAATCACTGGAACTGATTTCTGTGATGAACTACTTTCCAATTCGGGAGCAGGTACAATTACCTCATCAAGTTCTACTTTCCTCCCACTCACTTCTTTCGAGAGAAACTTATTCTCTAGAAAGGATCCATTCTTAGCAACGAATATCTTGCCTTTGTATCTATGATAGAAGGTGTACCCAACAGTTTCCTTTGGGTATCCTATGAAGATGCATTTCTCCTATTTGGGTTCGAGCTTATCAGGTTGAAACTATTTCACATAAGCATCGCAACCCCAAACTTTAAGAAACGACAGCTTAGATTTCTTGCCAAACAATAGTTCATATGGTGTTGTCTCAACAGATTTAGATGCTGCCCTATTTAACGTGAATGCAGCTATCTCTAATGCATAATCCCAAAACGATAGTGGTAAATCGGTAAGAGACATCATAGATCGCACCTTATCTAATAAAGTATGGTTACGATGTTCGGACACACCGTTATGTTGTGGTGTTCCAGGTGGCGTGAGTTTGCGAAACTTCCACATTGTTTCAAATGAAGACCAAACTCGTAACTAGAATATTCGTCTCCGCGATAAGATCGTAGAAACTTTATTTTCTTGTTACGATGATTTTCCACTTCACTCTGAAATTCTTTGAACTTTTCAAATGTTATAGACTTATTTTTCATCAAGTAGATATACCCATATCAGCTCAAATCATCTGTGAAGGTCAGAAAATAATGATACCTGATACGTCTCCGTCGTATCTATAATTTTTTATTGTTCCATGCCAATATTCTACAACTTTCATATGCTTTTGGCAACTTTTTATACTATTTTTGGGACTAACATATTGATCCAGTGCCCAGTACCAGTTCCTGTTTGTTGCATGTTTTTGTTTCGCAAAAAATCATATCAAACAGAGTCCAAACAGGATAAAAACTGACGGATATTTTTTTGGAATATATGTGATTTTGGGAAGAAGAATCAACGCGAGACGATGCCCGAGGGGGCCACGAGGCAGGGGGGCACGCCCCTGACCCTCGTGGCCACCCCGTAAGGCGGTTGGTGCCCTTCTTTCACGGCAAGAAAGCTAATATCCGGATAGAAATCATGTCCAAATTTCAGCCCAATCAGAGTTACGGATCTCCGGGAATATAAGAAATGGTGAAAGGGCAGAATCAGGAGCGCAGAAACAGAGAGAGACAGAGAGACAGATCCAATCTCGGAGGGGCTCTCGCCCCTCCTACGCCATGGAGACCAAGGACCAGAGGGAGAACGAGAGGCAAATGACAAATAATGTAATGCGGGAGATAAGAGTTTGTGATGGGTACTTGGTATGTTGACTTCTGTGTAGACTCCCCGGCAACGGCGCCAGAAATCCTTCTTGCTACCTCTTGAGCACTGCGTTGGTTTTCCCTTGAAGAGGAAAGGGTGATGGAGTAGAGTAGCGTAAGTATTTCCCTCAGTTTTTGAGAACCAAGGTATCAATCCAGTAGGAGGCCGCGCACGAGTCTCTCGCACCTACACAAACAAATAAATCCTCGCAACCAACGCAATAAAGGGGTTGTCAATCCCTTCACGGTCACTTACAAGAGTGAGATCTGATAGATATGATAAGATAATATTTTTGGTATTTTTATGATAAAGATGCAAAGTAAAGAAAGCAAAATAAAAACGGCGCCAGAAATAGCTTGTTGTCGGGCAATTAAATATGATGGAAAATAGACCCGGGGGCCATAGGTTTCACTAGCGGCTTCTCTCGAGAGCATAAGTATTACGGTGGGTGAACAAATTACTGTTGAGCAATTGACAGAATTGAGCATAGTTATGAGAATATCTAGGTATGATCATGTACATAGGCATCACGTCTGCGACAAGTAGACCGACTCCTGCCTGCATCTACTACTATTACTCCACACATCGACCGCTATCCAGCATGCATCTAGAGTATTAAGTTCAAAAGAACAGAGTAACGCTTTGAGTAAGATGACATGATGTAGAGGGATAAACTCATGCAATATGTTATAAACCCCATCTTGTTATCCTCGATGGCAACAATACAATACGTGCCTTGCTGCCCCTACTGTCATTGAGAAAGGACACCGCAAGATTGAACCCAAAGCTAAGCACTTCTCCCATTGCAAGAAAGATCAATCTAGTAGGCCAAACCAAACTGATAATTCGAAGAGACTTGCAAAGATAACCAATCATACATAATAGAATCCAGAGAAGATTCAAATATTGTTCATAGATAAACTTGATCTTAAATCCACAATTCATTGGTCTCAACAAACACACCGCAAAAGAAGATTACATCGAATAGATCTCCACAAGAGAGGGGAGAACATTGTATTGAGATCCAAAAAGAGAGAAGAAACCATCTAGCTAATAACTATATGGACCCGAAGGTCTGAGGTAAACTACTCACACATCATCGAAGAGGCTATGGTGTTGATGTAGAAGCCCTCCGTGATCGATGCCCCGTCCGGCGAAGCTCCGGAAAAGGCCCCAAGATGGGATCTCACGGGTACAGAAGGTTGCGGCGGTGGAATTAGGTTTTTGGCTCCGTATCTGGTAGTTTGGGGGTAGTAGGTATATATAGGAGGAAGAAGTACGTCGGTGGAGCAACATGGGCCCCACGAGGGTGGAGGGCGCGCCCAGGGGGGTAGGCGCGCCCCCTACCTCGTGCGTTCCTCGTTGATGTCTTGACGTAGGGTCCAAGTCCTCTGGATCATGTTCGTTCCAAAAGTCACGTTCCCGAAGGTTTCATTCCGTTTAGACTCCGTTTGATATTCTTTTTCTGCGAAACTCTGAAATAGGCATAAAACAGCAATTCTGGGTTGGGCCTCTGGTTAATAGGTTAGTCCCAAAAATAATATAAAAGTGTATAATAAATCCCAATAATGACCAAAACAGAATATAATATAGCATGGAACAATCAATAATTATAGATACGTTGGAGACGTATCAAGCATCCCCAAGCTTAATTCCTGCTCGTCCTCGAGTAGGTAAATGATAAAAACAGAATTTTTGATGGGGAAAGCTACTTGGCATAATTTCAATGTAATTCTCTTAATTGTGGTATGAATATTCAGATCCGAAAGATTCAAGACAAAAGTTTATATTGACATAAAAAATAACAATACTTCAAGTATACTAACTAAGCAATTATGTCATCTCAAAATAACATGGCCAAAGAAAGTTATCCCTACAAAATCATATAGTCTGGCTATGCTCTATCTTCATCACACAAAGTATTTAAATCATGCACATCCCCGATGACAAGCCAAGCAACTGTTTCATACTTTTGATGGTCTCAAACTTTTTCAATCTTCACGCAATACATGAGCGTGAGCCATGGACATAGCACTATATGTGGAATAGAATGGTGGTTGTGGAGAAGACAAAAAAAGGAGAAGATAGTCTCACATAAACTAGGCGTATCAATGGGCTATGGAGATGCCCATTAATAGATATCAATGTGATTGAGTAGGGATTGCCATGCAACGGATGCACTAGAGCTATAAGTGTATGAAAGCTCAACAAAAGAAACTAAGTGGGTGTGCATCCAACTCGCTTGCTCACGAAGACCTAGGGCATTTTGAGGAAGCCCATCATTGGAATATACAAGCCAAGTTCTATAATGAAAATTTCCCACTAGTATATGAAAGTGATATCATAGGAGACTCTCTATCATGAAGATCATGGTGCTACTTTGAAGCACAAGTGTGGTAAAAGGATAGTAACATTGTCCCTTCTCTCTTTTTCTCTCATCTTTTTTTTGGGGCCTTTTCTTTTTTTATGGCCTTTCTCTTTTTTTTTAGTCTGGAGCCCATCCCGACTTGTGGGGGAATCATAGTCTCCAACATCCTTTCCTCACTTGGGTCAATGCTCTAAAAAATGATGATCATAACACTTTTATTTACTTACAACTCAACAATTACAACTCAATACTTAGAAAAAATATGACTCTATGTGAATGCCTCCGGCGGTGTATCGGGATATGCAATGAATCAAGAGTGACATGTATGAAAGAATTATGAACGGTGGGTTTGCCACAAATACGATGTGAACTACATGATCATGCGAAGCAATGTGACAATGATGGAGCGTGTCATAGTAAACGAAACGGTGGTAAGTTGCATGGCAATATATCTCAGAATGGCTATGGAAATGCCATGATAGGTAGGCATGGTGGCTGTTTTGAGGAAGGTAGATGGTGGGTGTATGATACCGGCGAAAAGTGCGCGGTATTAGAGAGGCTAGCAATGGTGAAAGGAAGAAAAGTGTGTATAATCCATGGACTCAACATTACTCATAAAGAACTCATATATTTATTGCAAAAATCTACAAGTTATCAAAGCAAAGTATTACGCGCATGCTCCTAGGGGGATAGATTGGTAGGAAAAGACCATCGCTCGTCCCCGACCGCCACTCATAAGGAAGACAATCAATAAATAGATCATGCTCGGACTTCATCACATAACGGTTCACCATACGTGCATGCTATGGTAATCACAAACTTTAACACAAGTATTTCTCAAATTCAAAACTACTCAACTAGCATGACTCTAATATCACCATCACCATATCTCAAAACAATTATCAAGCATCAAACTTCTCATAGTATTCAACACACTCATAAGAATATATTTTTACTAATCTTGAATGCCTATCATAATTAAAGCAAATTACCATGATGTTTTGTAGGACTCTCAAAATAATCTAAGTGAAGCATGAGAGAACAATAGTTTGTATAAAACAAATCCACCACCGTGCTCTAAAAGATATAAGTGAAGCACTAGAGAAAAAACTATATAACTCAAAAAATATAAGTGATGCACATAGAGTATTCTAACAATTTCCGAATCATGTGTGTCTCTCTCATAAGGTGTGTACAGCAAGGATGATTGTGGCAAACTAACAAACAAAGACTCAAATAATACAAGACGCTCCAAGCAAAACACATATCATGTGGTGAATAAAAATATAGCTCCAAGTAAAGTTACCGATGGAAGTAGACGAAAGAGGGGATGCCTTCCGGGGCATCCCCAAGCTTTGGATTTTAGGTTTCCTTAGATTATCTTGGGGTGCCATGGGCATCCCCAATCTTAGGCTCTTTCCACTCCTTGTTCCATAATCCATCAAATCTTTTACCCAAAACTTGAAAACTTCACAACACAAAACTCGGCAGAAAATCTCGTGAGCTCCGTTAGCGAAAGAAAACAATACACCACTTCAAGGTACTGTAATGAACTCATTATTTATTTATATTGGTGTTAAACCTACTGTATTCCAACTTCTCTATGGTTTATAAACTTTTTTACTAGCCATAGATTCATCAAAATAAGCAAACAACACACGAAAAACAGAATCTTTCAAAAACAGAACAGTCTGTAGTAATCTGTAACTAACGCAAACTTCTGGAACTCCAAAAGTTCAGCCAAAATAGGAAGACATAGAAAATTTGTTTATTGATCAGAAGCAATTGGAATCAATATTTTATCACGTTCTGGTGATTTTTAACAATTATTTTCGTGAACAGAAAGTTTCTGGAATTTTCAGCAAGATCAAATAACTATCATCCAAGAAGATCCTATAGGTTAAACTTGGAACAAACACTAATTAAAACATAAAAACACATCTAACCAGAGGCTAGATCAAATATTTTTTCCTAAACAGAAGCAAAAATAAAAAAACTAAAAATAAAATTGGGTTGCCTCCCAACAAGCGCTATCGTTTAACGCCCCTAGCTAGGCATTGATAATTTTGATGATGCTCACATGAAAGACAAGAATTGAAGCACAAAGAGAGCATCATATAGCATGTGAAAAACACATCTAAGTCTAACATACTTCCTATGCATAGGCATCTTATAGGCAAACAAATTATCAAGACAAGCAAATACTAGCATATGCAAGGAAGAAGTGATAAACAATAGCAATCTCAACATAACGAGAGGTAATTTAGTAACATGAAAATTTCTCCAACCATATTTTCCTCTCTCATAATAATTACATGTGGGATCATGTTCAAATTCAACAATATAGCTATCACATAAAATTTTCTCTACATGATCCACATGCATGCAAAGTTGACACTCTTCCAAAATAGTGGGAATATCATTAACTAAAGTCATGACCTCTCCAAACCCACTTTTATCAAAAATACCATAAGATTGAATATTCTCCAAATATGTGGGATATAAAGTTGAAACTCTTCCAAACCCACTTTCAATATTATTGCAAACACTATTATCAATCTCATTTTCATCATGGGGCTTAAATAAATTTTCAAGATCATAAGAAGAATCACCCCAATCATGATCATTGCAACAAGTAGTAGACATAGCAAAATTAGCATCCCCAAGCTTAGGTTTTGCATATTATTAGCACAATTGACATCAATAGAATTTATAGTAGCATCATTGCAATCATGCTTATTATTCAAAGATCTATCGTGAATCACTTTATAAAGCACTTCATCACAATTTTTAGATTCACAAATTTCAAGCAAAACCTCGTAAAGATAATCTAGTGCACTCAACTCACTAGCAATAGGTTCATCATAATTGGATCTCTTAAATAGATTAGCAAGGGGATGAGGATCCATAAACTTTTAGCAAGCAAAGATGCAAGCAAAAAGAAGGCACATGGTAACACAAGATCGAACGGAAGGAGGGCGAAGAAAAGGCAAAGGTGAAGTGGGGGAGAGGACAACGAGTGGCAAATGGCTAATAATGTAATGCGGGAGATAAGAGTTTGTGATGGGTACTTGGTATGTTGACTTTTGCGTAGACTCCCCGGCAACGGTGCCAGAAATCCTTCTTGCTACCTCTTGAGCACTGCGTTGGTTTTCCCTTGAAGAGGAAAGGGTGATGTAGTAGAGCAGCGTAAGTATTTCCCTCAGTTTTTGAGAACCAAGGTATCAATCTAGTGGGAGGCCACGCACGAGTCCCTCGCACCTACACAAACAAATAAATCCTCGCAACCAACGCAATAAAGGGGTTGTCAATCCCTTCACGGTCACTTACGAGAGTGAGATCTGATAGATATGATAAGATAATATTTTTGGTATTTTTATGATAAAGATGAAAAGTAAAGAATGCAAAATAAAAACGGCGCTAGAAATAGCTTGTTGTCGGGCGATTAAATATGATGGAAAATAGACCCGGGGGCCATAGGTTTCACTAGTGGCTTCTCTCGAGAGCATAAGTATTACGGTGGGTGAACAAATTACTGTTGAGCAATTGACAAAATTGAGCATAGTTATGAGAATATCTATGTATGATCATGTATATAGGCATCACGTCCGCGACAAGTAGACCAACTCCTGCCTGCATCTACTGCTATTACTCCACACATCGACCGCTATCCAGCATGCATCTAGAGTATTAAGTTCAAAAGAACAGAGTAACGCTTTAAGTAAGATGACATGATGTAGAGGGATAAACTCATGCAATATGATATAAACCCCATCTTGTTATCCTCGATGGCAACAATACAATACGTGCCTTGCTGCCCCTACTATCACTGGGAAAGGACACCGCAAGATTGAACCCAAAGCTAAGCACTTCTCCCATTGCAAGAAAGATCAATCTAGTAGGCCAAACCAAATTGATAATTCGAAGAGACTTGCAAAGATAACCAATCATACATAAAAGAATTCAGAGAAGATTCAAATATTGTTCATAGATAAACTTGATCATAAACCCACAATTCATCGGTCTCAACAAACACACCGCAAAAGAAGATTACATTGAATAGATCTCCAAAAGAGAGGGGGAGAACATTGTATTGAGATCCAAAAAGAGAGAAGAAGCCATCTAGCTAATAACTATGGACCCGAAGGTCTGAGGTAAACTACTCACACATCATCGGAGAGGCTATGGTGTTGATGTAGAAGCCCTCCGTGATCGATGCCCCCTCCGGCAGAGCTCCGGAAAAGGCCCCAAGATGGGATCTCACGGGTACAGAAGGTTGCGGTGGTGGAATTAGGTTTTTGGCTCCGTATCTGGTAGTTTGGGGGTACGTAGGTATATATAGGAGGAAGAAGTACGTCGGTGGAGCAACATGGGCCCCACGAGGGTGGAGGGCGCCCCAGGGGGGTAGGCGCGCCCCCCTACCTCGTGCCTTCCTGGTTGATGTCTTACGTAGGGTCCAAGTCCTCTGGATCACGTTCCTTCCAAAAATCACGTTCCCGAAGGTTTATTCCGTTTGGACTCCGTTTGATATTCTTTTTCTACGGAACTCTGAAATAGGCAAAAAAACAGCAATTCTGGGCTGGGCCTCGGTTAATAGGTTAGTCCCAAAAATAATATAAAAGTGTATAATAGAGCCCAATGATGTCCAAAACAAAATATAATATAGCATGGAACAATAAAAAATTATAGATACGTTGGAGACGTATCAGCCCACAGCGCGCTCTTCCTAGGGTGCGCACAACGAGCAGCGTCACCACGCTGAAGACCCCGGACACCGCAGTGGGAAGAGCCCTGTGCATCGTCCGCGGGACAAAGGAGTCCAGCATGCCCACCGAAGCGCTGACGAAAATGGCGTGCAGCCGCTGGGTCGTGATAGAGCTCCTTCTAACGTGGTTAGAAGTCGAAGCGCGCCACCGTCCACGCAGCTGTCGCCGCCACCCACGCCAGCAGAAGCTTTGGTGCGCGTGCAGCTGCTCCTCGACTTCCCTCCTGCTGCGGAGAAGCTCGACGAGTGGAGGGCCACCATCCGGAGCCTCGTCGCCGTCGCCACCAAAGATGACCCGCGACCGGCGGGACCCTCGGGCCGGCGCCCCACCGAGCCACCACATGCCAGCGCAGGGAGGACCGGGGTTGCTGCGGTTACGGTGCACTCTCCTCCTCCTCGCCAGCCGCCGCGGGCGTCGGCTCGTCATGACGACGCTTGTGATAACATCTCCATAGCATCGTCCGACCCGCGGACCCGCCGCGACCAGCGCCAAGTTCTTCGAGAACGAGCTCACGAAGATGCTCGAACCACTATCGAGCGCTGGCGTGATACACGCCACCAGTCGGACAAGCGGGCGGGACCCGCTATGGACCACCCAGCGCCGGGGGGCTCCGGCGGCCTACCTTACGAGGTGGGCTGCGCAGCCTTTACCCGTGAGCTGCGGCAGTTCCAGTGGCCGTCCCACCGCATGTTCAAGCCCGACGTCGGCGAGAAGTATACTGGCAAGACCCATCCGTCCGAGTTCCTCAGCATCTACACCATCGCGATGCAGGCTGCCGGAGCTCGCGACGACAAGGTGCTTGCCAATTACATCCCGTTGGCACTGAAGCCCAATCTTATGTCTTGGTTGATGCACTTGCCGGCGGATTCCATTTCTTCTAGGTTGGATCTGTGCCATGAGTTCCTTGGCGCCTTCACTGGGGGCCACCAAGCTCTTGGCCAGGCTAGTGATCTGCATATCATTCCCCAGAAGGAAGGGGAAACCCTGCGCAAGTACATCCAGAGATTCAGCCGGGTGCAGTACAACATCCCCGACGTTCATCCCGCCGATGTGATCAGCGCGTTCCATCAGAACGTGCGCAACGGCAAGATGCGCGAAGAGCTGGCAATGACCAAGGTTAAGGATGTGCCCGAACTCTATGTTCTGGCCGACAGATGCGCCCGAGCTGAAGAGGGAAGGAAGTACCCCGGTGAGGACGCCGGCACGGAAACCGACTCTACTGAGGAAGACACCGTCGCCCTGACGAAGAAGGGCCGGCGTCGCAACAGGAAACGCAAGGGCAAGGCCGTGCTTGCTGTTGAAGGGTCTGACGACACCGGCGCTGCCAAGAAGGTCAAGGCAGACGACCCCGGCAAGGAGATTGCTGGGTGCGTTGTCTGCCGGGCCTTAGCAGGTGCCGACAAGCCAGGGGGCTCCGGCAAGCAGTACTGCAAGATCCACCGCACCAAGGGCCACGACCTCCAGAACTGCCGGCAAGTCGAGCTGCTTGCTGAAAAGCAAAAGGCCGAGTATGAGAGGCGGGACAAGGAGAAGGGCTAGGACGGTGCCGAGGGATCCGGCTAGAAGCGTGGCGGCCAAGGAGGCCACCGCGACATGGACAGCCAGCAAGAGAGGCCCGCCCGGGGCCGTGACAAGAAGCAAAAAGACGATGATCATGACGAGGACGACGAGTCCGGCGAGCAAGAGTTCCAGAAGGCTACAAAGGCCATGTGCGTCGACGGTGGCGCCTCGCTGCATACTTCTCACCGCCAGCTCAAGCAGTGGGCGCGTGAGATTACAACAGCTGAGCTGTCGTTCGACACTCAGAAGCCGCTGAAGTGGTCCAGCACGCCCCTCATCTTCGACGCCGAGGACCACCCTGACCGCACAACCGCAGTCGGGTGTTTGCCGTTGTTGGTCTCGCCAACGATACGCAACCTCAAGGTGAACAAGATGTTGGTCAACGGCGGGGTCGGCCTGAACTTGATCTCGCCCGTCGTGATCAAAAGGCTGCAAATCCCTGATGGAGACCTCGAGGAAACAGGCACGTTTCAAGGGGTCAATCCGGGGAGGAGCCAGCCGAAGGGGAAGGTCACGCTGCTCGTGACGTTTGGAGGGGAGTTGAACCACAGGACGGAGAGGATCGTCTTCGATGTGGCCGAGATCCCCTTGCCCTACAACGGGATCCTCGGCCGCCCGGCACTAGCCAAGTTCATGGCGGCGGCGCACTACGCCTACAACATGCTAAAGATGCCCGGGCCATTGACCATCATGTCCGTCCCCTCCGACAAGAAGGACGCGCTGATTTGCGCCGACCAACTCTGCCGGGAAGCAGTTGCAGCAGCTGCCGTGAAGGCACTCGCTCCTGCCGCTGAAGCCCTGGGAGGGAAGAAGAAGCCCGGCAAGACCTCTCGCACCCACTCCGGCAAGCGCACCTCCTCGGAGTGTTGTGCTACCGTCGAGGACGTGCCTGAGAGCTCTACTGGCAAGAGCAAGAAATCCAGAGCTGAGCCACCGCAGACCAAGAAGGTGTCCGTCAGGGAGGATGGCACGGGAGGGCTTTCACCATAGGCTCCACCCTCGACAGCAAATAGGAAGGCGCGCTCGTCACCTTCCTGCGGGCGAATGTCGACGTGTTTGCGTGGCAAGCATCCGACATCCCCGGTGTTCCCAGGGAGGTGATTGAGCACCACCTAGTTGTCTGTCCTCATGTGCGGCCCGTCAAGCAGAAGGTTAGAAAGCAGGCTTTGGAGAGGCAGGAGTTCATCACAGAGGAGATCGGGAAGTTGGAAGCAGCGGGTTTGGTGAGAGGAGTGCTCCATCCGACGTGGTTGGCCAATCCGGTAGTGGTGCGCAAGGCAAATGGGAAGTGGAGGCTGTGTATTGATTACACAGATATCAATAAGGCTTGTCCTAAGGACCCCTTCCCGTTGTCGCGCATCAACCAGATTGTCGACTCCACGGCCGGGTGTGATCTGCTATCATTCCTCGACGCCTACTCGGGCTACCACCAAATCTTCATGACAGCAGAAGATGAAGAGAAGACAGTATTCATCACCCCATGTGGTACGTATTGCTTTTTACGGATGCCTTTCGGGTTGAAGAGTGTTGGCTCGACGTTTGCAAGAGCAGTCCAAATTGGTTTTGATCCCCAGCTCCATAGAAATATGGAGGCATACATGGATGACATAGTGGTCAAAACCAAGGACGGGGCAACTCTTGTGCAAGATCTGGAGGAGACATTTGCCAACCTGCGCAAGATCAACCTTAAGCTGAACCCTGAGAAGTGTGTCTTCGGCTTTCCGTCCGGCAAGCTTCTCGGGTTCTTTGTGTCGCAGCGCGGGATCGAGGCAAACCCGGACAAGATCAAGGCCATTGAACAGATTGAGGCGCCCAAGCGGATTAAGGATGTGCGTCGCCTCATCGGCTGTGTCGCCACCATGAGCCGGTTCATCTCCAAGTCCGCCGAGCGCGCCCTTCCCTTCTTCAAAATCTTGAAGAAGGCAGGCCCGATGGAGTGGACCCCAGAAGCCGAGGCGGCGTTGTAGGATCTGAAGAAATACCTTTCCTCCACGCCAATACTGGTTGCGCCTAAACCACAAGAACCGTTGCTGCTGTATCTAGCGGCAACGAATCAAGTGGTCAGCGCCGCACTGGTGGCACAGAGGGAGGTCTACGAGGAGGCAGTGGCGACGGCAGAACCAGCGGACAACGAGCCAAAGATTCCCCCGGCAGGGCCTGGTGCTGGCAAGGAAAGGCCCTCGGCATAGTCTGACACCATTAGGGCAACGCCCGCACAGTCAAGCAAAGTGGTGCAGAAGAAGAAGATGATGTAGCACCCGGTTTACTTTGTCAGCTCCCTCTTGCAGGGGGCTAGATCGCGATACTCTGGTGTGCAGAAATTGATCTTGGGCCTCCTTATGGCCTCGAGGAAGCTGCGTCATTACTTCCAAGCCCACGAGATCACTGTCGTCACCCGCCTCCCACTACAACGGATACTGCACAACCCAGATGCAATCCGAAGGATTGTGGAATGGGCCATGGAGTTGTCGAGCTTTGGGTTGAAGTTTGAAAGTACCTCAACAATCCAGAGCAGAATCTTGGCAGAGTTCATTGCAGAATGGACCTCAACACCCGACAAAGAAATCCAAGAGACCGCTCTCGCCGGCAAGGAAGCGGACCGCGACTGGATCACGTACTTTGACCGAGCTTTATCGCTGCAAGGCGCCGGTGCCAGTGTGCTGCTTGTCGCACCCACCGGAGAGCACCTCAAGTACGTGATCCAGATGCACTTTCCCAGGGAGATGTCCACAAACAACACTGTTGAGTACGAGGGGCTGCTTGCCGGTCTCAGGATCGCGACAGACCTCGGGGTGAAGAAGCTCATCGTCAGGGGTGACTCGCAGCTTGTCGTCAGACAAGTCAACAAGGGTTACCAGAGCCCATTGATGGGGGCCTACGTAGATGAAGTGAGGAAGCTGGAGGAGCGCTTTGACGGTATCCAAGCGGAGCACGTTCCCCGAGCGGAGAATGACATCGCCGATTACCTGTCGAAGCGTGCTGCATTCAAGCTACATGTGGAACCAGGTACCTTTTTGCTCCGGTTAACTCAGCCATCCGTCGAACCGTCAACGGGGTGGAACAAGCGGAGGAAATCAGGTCCCGACAAGTATTTTCCCGCCGAGCCCCCTGGGGCTGCCGGCAAGGATGCTGCCGTGGATGCTGAGCCTGCCAAAGAGCAACTGGCTCCGGCAGGGCGTCAAGCCCTGGCCGTGGAGACAATTGCTCCCATGGTAGAGGAAATGCCTTTGGTCCTTGCCGTCGAGCCCCAGGCTCCGGCGTGGGCGCAGCATACTGTCCCGTTCCTCCAAACAGGGGAACTTCCTGAGGAGCAGGAAGAAGCGGAAAAAGTAGCCCGTCGGTCTGCCCTGTACCAGTTCGTCGATGACGTCCTGTATAGAAGAAGGCCAAACGGTGTGAAATTGAAGTGCATCCCCCGCGAGGAAGGACTGGAGCTGTTGGCAGAGATACATGGAGGCATATGTGGCTCCCACATAGGGTCGAGAGCCCTTGCCGACAAGGCGTTCCGGCAAGGTTTCTTCTGGCCCACCGCCCTCCAGGATGCGACGATACTAGTAACCATGTGTGAAGCGTGTCAGTTCCATTCAAAGAAGCTTCATCAACCAGCTCAAGCCCTTCAAACGATCCCTCTCTCCTGGCCATTCTCGGTCTGGGGGCTCGACATACTGGGCCCTTTCCCCCGTGCTGTCGGGGGCTTTGAGTACTTGTACGTTGCAATCGACAAGTTCACAAAGTGGCCAGAGGTGGAACCAGTGAGGAAGGTGACAGCACAGTCAGCCGTCAAGTTCTTCAAGGGACTAGTCTACCATTTTGGTGTGCCAAACAGAGTCATCACCGACAACGGCACGCAGTTCACAAGCCACACATTATGCAGTACATTCAAGACCTCGGCTGCAAGGTCTGTTTTGCTTCTGTGGCACACCCCCAGAGCAACGGCCAAGCAGAGAGGGCGAATGCTGAAGTGTTGCGAGGCCTGAGAACGAAGACCTTTGACAGGCTGCACAAGAGCGGAAGGCGCTGCATTGATGAATTGCCGGCGGTTCTTTGGTCGATCAGGACGACGCCAAATCGAGCCACCGGTCAGACACCCTTTGCCCTAGTATATGGGGCAGAGGCAGTTCTCCCCACGGAACTCATATACGGGTCACCTCGATTGCTCGCTTATGATGACCTTGAGCAAGAGCAGTTGCGGCAAGATGACGCGATGCTCCTTGAGGAAGATCGTCTTCGGGCGGCTGTGAGAGCAGCACGCTACCAGCAAGCCTTGCGCCGCTACCATAGCCGCAAGGTTCATGCCCGAAGCTTTGAGGAAGGCGACCTTGTTCTTCGGCGCGTTCAGTCGGCCAAGAATTCCAACAAGTTGACGCCGAAGTGGGAAGGCCCTTATCGGGTAATACGAGTCACCAGGCCTGGCGCAGTCCGCCTGTAGACCGAAGATGCTGTTCCGGTGAGCAACTCCTGGAACATCGAGCATCTTCACAAGTTTTACCCATAAGGCGCGGCTTGCCGGCCCCCCCGACAAGCCACCTTTTGTACAAGCCTTGCCAGCAAGGCATGTAACCCTTTGTACAAATCCAGGCGCAGACCCTGAGCACAAATAAATGAAGCGCTGGCACCCTAAGTTATAGCGTGCATGCTAGGTCGTGTCTCTTCCTTGGTTAGGGTTGATAGTGCTTAGCGGCGGCTAACCCCTAGCCTAGAGGTCGAGTGCGCGTCTCTCTGTTCTTTTCTATCCTCCTTTGATTCGCAGGGCACATGGGCACTTCTACTGAGCTACTTGGAAGAAAGGGAACGGACCGGCGTCCCGACCCCGGCAAACCAGAGTTGCCGGGGGCTGCAAGTACAAGGATCCAACCGCGGCAAGACAAGGTTGCCGGGGGCTGCAGATCCAGATAAGTCTTTCATCCTCTGTCATGCATTTCGGTACGGAACTGGGGTATGTGAAACCTCGTTTTATCTCCAGGCTACCGTGCTCCCCTTTTTCCTATACCTAAGGATTATCTCCTGGGTCCGGATTTGGTCGTAGCCGCGGCGGCAAGGAGATAGAACGAGGAGCCTAATCCCACTTCATCCCTGCCTCCGCCAAGGGCGCGAGAATGGTCGAGCGAAGTAAGGGGGGACGGCAACGCCTGTTGCCGGGCAAAAAACATTTATCTTGAATGGTAACAAGGATTCGCTCCTTGTCGCGGGGTCCACCCACGAACGAAAAACACGACAAACATCCCTTTTTCATTAAAAACATCCCACATAGGTACATTCCGTACGGAATGAAAAACATGAGCAAGGGGATTACAAGTTCTAAATTTAACGAAGGCCCGAAGGCTTACAAACTAAAAAAGAGATGAGATGCCCGTAATCCCTTTCTTGTCCCTCTCCTCAGGAGGCAGGTCAAGAAGGCGAAAGGGCAAAAGGGGCGCCTAGGCGAGCTACGAGCAGCAGAAAGCACCAAGAGAACACCTCGGTGGCTACCCAAGGGTGGGCCGGTGATGACGGTGCCGGGAAAGGAGCTGGAAGACGAGGCGGCAGGACGCCGGACACGCGACGAAGGCGTCGGTGTCCGCGTACTCCGAGTTGACGTCCTCGCCGCCCGCCCTCTTCCTCTTCCGCAGCCTCCCGACGCCAGCCGCCCAAGGAGACGGCCCTGAGAAGTTCAAGGAGCTGGCCCCTCCCCCGGCAAAACTCCACCGGAGGAGCGGCCAGGTGCAGATGCTGCTGCTGCCGCACCCGCCCAGGCGCGGGGCGTCCAACGCCTAGTCGGACTCGTCCCCATCATCTGCCCTGCTGTCCTCCTCGTCACTTTCGCTCGAGGAAGAGCTTCCATCGTCGGAGTCTCCGTGGGAGGAGCTCTCCACGCAGCACTTCAGGCGAGTTCCAAAATCTCCGAAGACCTTGACGGAGAGCAACCCGTCCTCCATTAATTTGAAGTAGAGGACGAGCCCCACCGTCAGGCTGTGGATGCGAGCGAACGTCGTCCATCCACGGTGGAGGTACATGACCCGAGGAGCCAGTAAGTCGACGTCGACCCGCGTGCCCCCATTCCCACAGCCCCTCATGTGCAACCTGGGGGTCTGGGGCGGGTCACGCTCCATCTCCTAAGCAAACGGGGCGGGAAGACGAAGACGGCGACGCGGAGGCCGACACAGCCTGATGAAGAACTTGCGGGGCTGGTCTCCAACGTGGCCCTTCGTCGGGAAAGGCATCATTGGCGGGGGCGAGGCCGGCGCGCCGCCCCGTCCTCCTCTTCCTCGAGCACCACGACCTCTGCCACGGCTTCGCCCACGGCCTCACCCATCCCCCTTCCCCTCGCAGCCGGCTCCACCACCGCAGGCTTAGGAGGAGGAGGGACGCGCTGTTGAGGGGCGACCCTCGCCGCCACCGTCGAGGGACCGGGGTTCCCTTTCTCCATGGCGGATGAGAGGAAGAAGCAGAAACAGGAGGAGATAGAAGATAGAAGAATGCAGGATGCCATCCCCCCTTCTCTCTCCTTATAAAGGGGCGGGGTCGGGGCTCGGCCGCCCCGCTCGGCCAATCCAGCCACCAGAGGCGCAGGGAATCGACACCGACCCGCTGCCCCAACCAGCGACGGCCCGGTTTCCCGTCTCCACCACTTGCCACCCCAGGCGCATGGAGGACGCGTGGCAAACGTGCAAAACCAAGGGGACGGGTGAAGCGACCTCTCCCCACCCCGTGATCATGGGGTGTGGACGCCTTGAAGACCGCGACCCGGCCCCATTCAGTAAATGGGTCGCGCCTTTACGCCTCTCCCTCTTCATGGGGAGAGCCGAGCCGCCCCTGTATCGTGATGTGACGCATGCCTGCGGAAACCGCCCCACGCATGCCGCCCATGTCACGCACGCCCCCTTTCCACGTCACGCATTCAACGCGGGTCGTGGGGAAGCGCAGCGGATGAAGAGTTACTGCGGTAAAAATCCGCCCCGCCTGCCCGCGCACCGTTTTGGGCCTGGCCCAACAACAAGTCGCGCTTATGTGTGGCCCAGGCCCGAGGGCTCCTGTCGGTGTGGAAAAGTAGGGGCTCTCCTTTTGACCCCTTTACTTGTGCACGGGCAGTCAGAGCCACGCGCCGCGGCACACGGAGCAAGGCAAGGGAGGGAAGCTGGAGAGAAGCCGAAGTACAAGACAGCCAAGGCAACGCCAAGGCCAAGAACACAAAGAAGCAGAAGGACGAAGCAGGCTCCCCCGGCGAGACCCTTGCCGGGGCAGCCTCAGCAGCCCTGACAAGGCCCTTGCCGGGGTGGCTCGCCCACACCAGCGGAGTGAGCCACCCTCGAGCCCATGGGTTCCAACTCAACAAACCGCGTTGGAACTAGGGCTCGGAAGACACCTCCATGGTGGCATGCAGATATTAGTCAAGACCAAGGAATATTCAAGATCAGATGAGGATTAAAAGACAACGGTCCTCGGCAAGGTCCTTGCCAAGGAGAGCCACAAGACCCCCGGCAAGATCCTTGCCGGGGACGACAGCCCGCCACGGCAAGACCCTTGTCGGGCCACCGGGCAAGGCCCTCACCAAGGACACCAGCAGGGCCACTTCCAGGCCCGCACCAGCCAAGTCTCCACCGCCATTCATATGCAGCTGCTAGCCCAACCAGCTGGGCAGACACCTGCGTGGCAACATGCAGCTTCTAGGCCAACTCAGCAGGCACCTACATGGCGGCATGCAGATCTTCATGAAGACCCTACCACCGGGCCACCTCAGCTGCCTACCTGCCTACATGGCGCCGCATGCGCCGCTGGCCAGGGCGCGTGTTGAAGCGAGGAGGAGCGGCGACAGACGGGACGGGCCTCACTCCCGTCCCCAATAAAGCTAGGGGACACCTCAGCGGCGCATTAAATGTGTCTTGTCCTGTAATACGAGCGATAAGCTCGTAGCACTGTACGCCTTTCCACCTCCTGTGTGCCACTGTGGCAGCCCCTTTCGACTATAAAAGGAGGCCCATGGCATACTGGGAAAGGATTCAGCTCTTTGGAACCATGCACCCACCATAGCTAGTTCGAGAGCTCAAGAACTCTCTGAAATACATCCACCAAAGCAGGACTAGGGTTTTACGCATCCTCGCGGCCCGAACCTGGGTAAACGACCCTTGTGCTGATTACTAATCCTGCTCTTCTCGCAACCCTGCGCCCCGGCAACCATAGTAGGGATTCTCATGATCCCATAGGTGTCTTTCCACACCGACATATTATCTTTTTGAATTCTCCCGACTACACTATATTATAGAAGTTTGCTCTTATTAAGGATTATATTGATGGGTTGCATTTTACTACTACACATGATGATTTTGATAGATATAATATGCATGTGCTTGCTGATCCTACTTGCAATTATTATGAGAGAGGAACTACATCTCCGCCTCTCTATGTTTCCAACACGATAAAATTGCAAGAAACTGTTTATACTACGCATTGGCCTTTACTTTGTGTGCATGAATTGTTCTTTTATGACATGCCGATGCATAGGAAGAGAGTTAGACTTCGCTGTTGCATGATATATGTTACTTTGTGCTCACTACTAAATCACAAATCATTGTTAATTAAAATTGGCTTTGATATACCTTGGGCTCCGGGTGGATCCATTACTTGAGCACTATATGCCTAGCTTAATGGCTTTAAAGAAAGCGCTGCCCGGGAGACAACACAGAAGTTTTAGAGAGTCATTTATTTCTATTGAGCGATTTTATATAGTTTAAAAACAAAAAAATATAGAGGGGAACCCAAAACTTTTCAAAAAGGAAAGTGAAAGTGAGAGAGACAAGCATTGTTGAAGTGGGGGAGCTCCTTGAACTTTGTTCATGCTCACGAAAACTTTGTGAATCTTAATTACAGAAACTTTTCAACAAAAATAATTATCCCCTTGTACAATTCTGTTGTATTATAAAAATAATGTGCCAAGATTTGCCTTTAGGATGTTTACATTGCTTGTTGGTTTGTGCGGTGCAAAACATAAACTTTGGCTGTAGTGCACGATTTTACATTTTTTACTGGAATGTCAAACGGTTCTGAAACTTTTTGCACTGTCTTTCTATACAAATTTTTTATTTTTCCTAATTGTTTCAGAATTTTTGGAGTACAAGAAGTATGGTGAATGTTCAGATTACTACATACTGTCCTGTTTAAGACAGATTCTGTTTTTGATGCATTGCTTGCTTGTTTTGATGAAACTATTAATTTCTCTCAGTGGATTACAGTAGATAAAATTCAAAAAGAAAATATGAATTGGTTTGCAAGAGTACTTGAGTAGTGATTTGCTTTATTATACTAACGGATCTTACCGAGCTTTCTGTTTAGTTTTATGTGGATGAAGTGTTCGAAGATCGAGGAGGTCTCGATGTGAGGAGAAGGAGGAGAGGCAAGAGCTCAAGCTTGGGGCTTCGCAAGGCACCCCAAGTAAATATTCAAGGAGACTCAAGCGTCTAAGCTTGGGGATGCCCCGGAAGGCATCCCATCTTTCTTCAACAAGTATCGGTATGTTTTCGGATTCGTTTCGTTCATGTGATATGTGCAAATCTTGGAGCGTCTTTTGCATTTAGTTTGCAGTTTTCTTTTATGCACCATGCTGGTATGAGATAGTCCTTGGTTGATTTATAGAATGCTCATTGCACTTCACTTATATTTTTTTGAGTATGGCTTTATAGAATGCTTCATGTGCTTCACTTATATCATTTGAAGTTTGGATTGCCTGTTTCTCTTCACATAGAAAACCGCCATTTGTAGAAGGCTCTTTTGCTTCACTTATATTTGTTAGAGCGTGGGCATATCTTTTGTAGAAGGAATTAAACTCTCTTGCTTCACTTATATCTATTTAGAGAGATGACAGGAATTGGTCATTCACATGGTTAGTCATAAAATCCTACATAAAACTTGTAGATCACTGAATATGATATGTTTGATTCCTTGCAATAGTTTTGCGATATAAAGATGGTGATATTAGAGTCATGCTAGTGGGTAGTTGTGGATTGTAGAAATACTTGTGTTGAAGTTTGTGATTCCCGTAGCATGCACGTATGGTGAACCGTTATGTAACGAAGTTGGAGCATGAGGTATTTATTGATTGTCTTCCTTATGAGTGGCGGTCGGGGACGAGCGATGGTCTTTTCCTACCAATCTATCCCCCTAGGAGCATGCGCGTAGTACTTTGTTTCGATGACTAATAGATTTTTGCAATAAGTATGTGAGTTCTTTATGACTAATGTTGAGTCCATGGATTATACGCACTCTCACCCTTCCATCATTGCTAGCCTCTTCGGTACCGTGCATTGCCCTTTCTCACCTCGAGAGTTGGTGCAAACTTCGTCGGTGCATCCAAACCCCGTGATATGATACACTCTATCACACATAAGCCTCCTTATATCTTCCTCAAAACAGCCACCATACCTACCTATTATGGCATTTCCATAGCCATTCTGAGATATATTGCCATGCAACTTCCATCATCTTCATATACATGACTTGAGCATCATTGTCTTATTGCTTTGCATGATCGTAAGATAGCTAGCATGATGTTTTCATGGCTTGTCCGTTTTTTGATATCTTTGCTATGCTAGATCATTGCACATCCTGGTACACTGCCAGAGGCATTCATATAGAGTCATACTTTGTTCTAGACATCGAGTTGTAATATTGAGTGGTAAGTAAATAAAAGTGTGATGATCATCATTATTAGAGCATTGCCCTAGTGAGGAAAGGATGATGGAGACTATGATTCCCCCGCAATTCGCACTGGTAGAAAAAAGCCCTTTAGTCCCGGTTCGCAACAGCCTTTAGTCCCGGCTGTGCAACCGGGACTAAATATGCGCGACTAAAGACCCCCCCCCCCTTTAGTCGCGCCTCTTACGGACCGCGACTAAAGGCTTTAGTCCCGGTTCTTGTGGCTGACCCGGACTAAAGGCCCGTCCACGTGGGCGCCTGTGGTCCGTCGGGGCGGAGGACCTTTAGTCCCGGTTCTCGTGGCCAACCGGGACTAAAGGGCTCCTCCGCAGGTTTAGGGTTTTAGGCCCCCTAAACCTGGTTTCTTTTTAGTTTGGAGTGTTTTATTTCCTTTATATTATATTTTGTGTTTTATTTTAATTTTGATAAAGTTTCAGTACACATATTTTACGCTACTATATACATGCATATGAAATTTCAAACAAGAAGAATTCAAGAGGAATATATAATATATATTCAATCTCGGGTGACCATATACAACTTCGAACAAGTTTCCATACACAATTAGGATGGATGACCATATACAACTTCGTACAAGTTTCAATCTCGGGTATGCATATAAATTTCTTCGTCCTCGGTATAGTGTTCTCCTTTAGGATTGATGACTTCCCTCATGAAAAATCCTGCTAATTCTTCTTGAATTGGTCGGAAGCGAGCTTCTAGACTAAGCCTCCTCCGCAAGTTATCCGTCGCGTTCCGCACGCTATCCGATGCCTTCCGCTCAGTGGTGTGTCTCCGGATGTTCTCACAAACATAGTATCCACATAGATTGGTCCCCGGTGGCTGCTTATCCACATTAACTAACCTTCTGAAATCTAGCTCATGTTTGAATTCACCGACAATTTCTTCTGAGAACCATCTCCAAACCCTACAGGGCAAAGAAAATTAAATGAATAAGGAAGTTATTAGTTACTTGATATTAGGAAATGAACGAAAGAGATCGATCGATATAGAGCTCAAATGATTGAAAATAATTACTTTTGCAGCATTTTTCTCATGTCGGCCCAACGCGTTGGATCGGAATCCATAGAGTCCATGATTAGAACTCTGGAGGTGTGAAGTTCAATATTTAGCAGAATCCAGTGGAACCTGCGGACACGTTACATGCACAGTCATGCATAACTCATCGATTAGACATACCATGCATGGAGTAAACAAAAGAGAATGGGCACAAGAGAGAAACACTCACCCAAAATGGTAAGGAAATAGAATATGACTTTTGAGTTGATGCTTTCTAAGAAACTTGTATAGGTCTTTCTCCACATCTTCGGGGTGATGTTGTAACACATGTCCATTAACGATATGTGGGTCAATGAACCCAACATCATGGATGTTTCTTATTTTGCATTCCCAAATCTTCAATCTGCATAATAGCGTACGCAACAATATAGTTAGGACAATATATATATATATATATATATATATATATATATATATATATATATATATATAGTGCAGGCAATGAAGAACGAGATGAGGTAGAAATAAATCACTTACAGAACGTAGCAACTCAGCATAGATTTGTCGAGGTCGCGCAGATTGAACAGCTGGAACAATTCACTCATATGAATTTCTACAGAGTACCGTTTGGTGTGATGCTCATCTGTAACATCCGCATAAACATATTCTTTGTCGGCCCATGTTATGAATTGCTTGTACCAACGTAGCAGATTTCGCATTTGTGGTGGTAGACTCTTTTCCCGCGCAGGCTCGACGAGAGGCCCATTCCGCACATATTGTAATGCTATCTCACATACTGGCGCATCCTCAAGGCCTAAGAAGGCACGAAGAGTCAAACCCATCTCAGACGCTTGTTTCATGGCACCCGGTACAGTCAATCCAAGTGCTGCCGCAGCTGCTATGATCTCGGGGTCCTGTTCCGGACCGGCTTTCACTATGAGCGGGGGGATCGATTGTTTCTTCTGCATCCCGAGCTGGTCAACTTGTTTCCCGCTTTTTTTACTTTCTTCTTTCTCCTCCTTCAATATTTTTGCTTGCCTACGAAGTTCATGTCCATAGTCGTCAGGCATATTCAGCTCGGCTTGGGACGGTGTCGTCAAAAAATCCTTAGCCCACTTCTTTTGCTTCTCAGTGAATACTTGCTTGGGCTCAGGCTCTTTTTTTGCCTTCATATCCGCCTTCCATTTCTCATAATCAGCAGACGCGGCCAATTTGGTTTCAGCTTCACTAAGTTCCCCAGGCCTTGGGAGGAGAGGCTTCAGTGATGGCTCCGGTACCCTTGTGGTCTTAGGTACATAAGGGTCCGGGTTAATAGTCCAGGAGCGGGTTTCCTTGCTGTCCGCCTGCTTCTGCTTCTTCGCCGGAGGTGGATTGGGGGGCATCGTACCCGCCGGAGGAGGATTGGAGGGCGTCATACCCGCCGGAGGTTGTGGATCGAGGGACGGCGTCGAATGGCGTGAAGGAGGTGTAGGTGAACCACCACGACCACAACCACCGCCACCACCGCCACCACCACCACCACCACCATCGGAGGGGGGTGGACTTGCTAGCCTTGGCGCCTCGCCTGGAAACACTATGTACTTCTTTTTCCATAGAATGAACTGGCGCTTGACATCTCCAAGTCTTCTCTCCCCTTCGGGTGTAGGTTTGTCAATCTCCAGGTCCTCAAACCCTTGGACTATGTCTTCCACCGTGACACGAGCATAGCCATATGCAATGGGGTTGTTGTGGTGGAGTGCTCCAGGTGTACAGGGTAAAGCACTGCCGCTAGCTACCTTCGTGGAAACGTTCCCCACGGGATAATGCAGATCACATTCTTTCATCTCCTTTACATCATCCACGGGGTAGTGAGGCTCCGGTGCACGAATCTCGATCATCGGTGCACTAGCACCAGGCGGGGCATCCGTGGAAGCCACGCTGCTTCTCCGCTGCTGGCTTCCGCGATCCGCTTCATGATCTTCATGCGGCTCTGCAGCCGATTTTTCTTTTACTAGTTCATGCACGGTCTGCTTCAACTCATGGAGTTCCGATGCAAACTTCGTCATAAGATCTGCATCCCGGTCCGTCTTTCTCTTACGGCTTCTGTAACAGTACGGGTCATTGTCCTGGGAAAACCCTACTTTCCACGGAACTTTGCCTTTGCCTCGTACACGTCCTCCGTGTTCATCATTCCCGAGGGCTGTTGTCAGTGCGTCTTTCTCTCTGTTGAACTTGATCAAGCCCTCTTGAGCTTGGGTCATTGCGTCAATAAGGGCTTGGGTGGGAGCAAACTGTCTCTGCCGGTGAACACACACCCCTGTCTCTGGGTCTAGCGATCCCCCAAGCCCGTACCACCAGCTTTTGGCCCTTGGGTCCCATCCCTCTGTACCTAGAGGGATTCCTCGCACCCTCAGGTCCTCCTCCATCTTCTGCCACCTAGGCTCCGAAAGGCGGTATCCTCCTGGCCCCATAATATGATGGAACTTTTTCTTACTCGCATTATCCTTATTTTTTTTTATATTTCCTTGAAATGCTCCGATTGCTTTTGCCTCACAAATTCTGGCCAATCACCTTTTAGTTTCTCATGTTGTCCATTGAAATCCGGAGTCTTGCCCTTGTTGACATAGTCACGGGTTAAATTTTTCTTGAAGTTCCGGAATGCTTCGCCCATCTTCTGAAGAGCGAACTCTTTAACTAGCCTCCTCCTCTGACGTCCACCCGGAACCTCGTTACCAAATTCATCGACTTTGTTGTATTCCGGAGGTAGAATGAAATGTTCCATAAGCTTTCTCCAGCAATCCTTTTTCGTTCTCTTGTCGACAAAACTGAAACCAAGACGTGCCTTCTTTGGCTCCTTCCATTCCTGGACGGTGATCGGGACGTTGTCTCTAACAATGACTCCGCATTGGTTGATAAACTTTGAGGTGTGCTGTAGGGGCTTGCCGGTTTCACTGACAAACTCAATGGCATATGTTTCTCCTGTTTTCATCGCCTTGGATTTGCCACGCTTTGTCATACTCGATCCGGAGGGCTAAAAAAAGAAAGAGAGTCGCGCGCGTTAATACATATGTATTCACATTTCAGTAAGTTTGTATCACGAGAGGCTCAATGTATATATATACCTCGCCGGAGGTGGTTGCTACTTGCAATTCGAGATCGTCGGTTGTTGACGGTTGACCTCCGTCGACAATGTCCGTTCCTTCACCTTCTTGATCATCGACAATCTCTGTTCCACCGTCAAGGTTCAGATAAGAAGAGACTACATCCTCTTGTCGCTCATATTCTGAGCCCGGCACATAAGGAATCTCGTTGTTGATGATGCCCATTAAATAACGTTCAGCCTCCGGATCCCTAAGCGGCTCGGTTCTATCGTCCGCCATATGTCACTCCTGCATGTAGTAAAAATTCTTTAAGTATAAAGGAATTAAAAAATAAGATTAAGGGGACATAGAGGAGGAGGAATTAAAAAATAAGATTCTTTAAGTAAAAATTCTTTTTTTCTTCTTCTTCCTTTCTTCTTCCTCTTTCTTCTTTCTTTCTTCTTCTTCCTTTCTTCTTCCTCTTTCTTCTTCTTCCTTTCTTCTTCTTCCTTTTTCCTTTCTTCTTCTTTCTTTCTTCTTCTTCCTTTCTTCTTCTTCCTTTCTTCTT
>NC_057802.1:576497903-576500562 GCF_018294505.1 Triticum aestivum
TCTTTTTTCTTCTGTTTTTTCTTCTGTTTGTTTTTTTCTTCTGTTTGTTTTTTTCTTATGTTTTTCTTCTGTTTGTTTTTTTCTTCTGTTTTTCCTTTTTTCTTCTGTTTTTTCTTCCTTTTTCCTTCTTTCTTCTTCTTCATTTTTCCTTTTAAAATCAGAAAAATAAAACTAATTCATTTTAAAATCTTAAAAATACAATTATATATTAAAAAAATCAGAAAAATAAAACTAATTCATTTTAAAATCCCTTGAAGGTTTGACAAAAGGTTTGATACATCATTCAGTTCATCGACCAAATACAAAGTTTGGTACAATAAATTATTACACATCAATTCTTCCCTTGTGTCCCTGCTTGCTTACGATTGTGCCGTATCCATGGAGCATCCTCATCATTTAACTTAATGCTTGGGTCAGTGTTCACTTTGAAGGGCGGAATTTCACCAAACATATTATAATCTTCTGACATGTCTGTCTTGTCCTCCACTCCCACGATGTTTCTTTTCCCTGAAAGAACAATGTGGCGCTTTGGATCATCGCATGATGTACTGATCGTTTTCTTATCTTTCCGTTTCCTCGGTTTGCTACTCATGTCCTTCAAATAAAAAACCTGAGCGACATCTTTGGCAAGGACGAATGGTTCGTCAAGGTAACCAAGATTGTTGAAATCCACCATTGTCATTCTGTCTTGCTCGTCCACCTTTACCCCACCTCCTGTTAGCTTGAACCATTTGCACCGGAACAAAGGGACCTTAAAGGAGGGTCCATAGTCAAGTTCACATATCTCCTCTATGTAACCGTAATATGTGACCTTTTGCCCATTCTCGGTTGCTGCATCAAAGCGGACACCACTGTTTTGGTTGGTGCTCTTTTTATCTTGGGCGATGGTGTAAAATGTATTCCCATTTATCTCGTACCCTTGGAAAGTCATTATAGTCGAAGATGGTTTCTTGGCCAACATGTACAGCTGATCTCCAACATCATTGTCATTCATTAAATGTTTTCGCAACCAACTGCCGAAAGTCTCCATGTGGGCCTTTCTAATCCAGGATTCAGGCTTCCCCGGGTTGTCCGAGCGTAAAATATTCTTGTGTTGCTCGAAGTACGGAGCCACCAAGCTGGAATTTTGCAGAACTGTGTGGTGTGCTTCAGTCATAGAATGACCGTCTATACATATCGTGGATTCCCTTCCGATCTTGCCTTTTCCACTTAGTCTCCCCTCGTGCCGCGATTGAGGAATACCAATCGGCTTAAGGTCAGGAACATAGTCAATACAGAACTCAATTACCTCCTCATTTCCATAGCCCTTGACGATGCTTCCTTCTGGCCTAGCACGGTTACGAACATATTTCTTTAATACTCCTATGAACCTCTCAAAGGGGAACATATTGTGTAGAAATACAGGACCGAGAATGGAAATCTCTTCGACTAGGTGGACCAGGAGGTGCGTCATAATATCGAAGAAGGATGGTGGGAACACCAACTCGAAACTGACAAGGCATTGGACCACATCGTTCTGTAACCGTGGTAGATCTTCTGGATTGATTACCTTCTGAGAGATTGCATTGAGGAATGCACATAGCTTCACAATGGCTACTCGAACATTTTCCGGTAGGAGCCCCCTCAAAGCAATCGGAAGCAATTGCGTCATAATCACGTGGCAGTCGTGAGACTTCAGGTTTTGGAACTTTTTCTCCGCCATGTTTAGTATTCCCTTTATATTCGACGAGAAGCCAGACGGGACCTTCATACTGCTCAGGCATTCAAAAAAATGACCTTGTCTTCTTTGGTAAGAGCGTAGCTGGCACGACCTTGAAACCTTCTTTGCTTCGTACGTACTGGCGGGCAACTCGTTATTCTTCGGAAACATATTCTTCAACATTTTCAGCAAATTTTCAAATGATGAGTCACCTATACCTTCTTGTGCCTTCCATTTTAGCAAATCCAGTGTGCAGCCCAGCTTTTTCAGACTATTATCGCATCCTGGATACAACGACTTTTTGTGATCCTCTAACATGCGATCCAAATTCTCCCTCTCCTTGTCAGTTTCGCAGCGTCTCCGTGCATCAGCAATGGT
Source organism: Triticum aestivum (assembly GCF_018294505.1). Taxonomy (NCBI): domain Eukaryota; kingdom Viridiplantae; phylum Streptophyta; class Magnoliopsida; order Poales; family Poaceae; genus Triticum; species Triticum aestivum. The sequence goes on from NC_057802.1 coordinate 576,499,981, forward strand.
CCGACCAAGATCATCAGCGGGTTCATCATGTGCCTCTTCTTCACCTTCACCTAACCCTTCCCCACCTTCAGCATCATCCTCCATGAAAGTATCACCGAAATGATCATGATAGTTGTCGTCGATATCATCCCCTTCTTCATCTTCTTCCATTCTAACCCCTCTTTCTCCATGCTTGGTCCAACAATTATAGCTTGGCATGAAACCGTGCCGAAGCAGGTGCATGTGAACGTCTCTTGAGGAGGAGTAACCCTTCTGATTCTTACAGACAGCACATGGACAGATAATAAAACCTTGCTGCTTGTTCGCATTTGCCACTACGAGGAAATCTTTCAAACCCGTAGTGAACTCGCCGGAGAGTCGGGGACCGTACATCCATTGCCGATTCATCTGCATTATTATTATATAAAGTATATAATTAACCATCATGCATTTGTTAAACTAACTAGCTAGAAATAATACAAATTAAACAATGAACTACACACATGCATATTTTATCAATGACACATGAAAGGTTCAAGTTGCTAACCGCGATCGCGGAGGAAAAATAAATGAGAAAGCTCAAGTGTGGCTCGGACACTTCAT
>NC_057802.1:576500824-576518830 GCF_018294505.1 Triticum aestivum
CCTTTAGTCCCGGTTGGCCAGGCCAACCGCGACTAAAGCCCCTCCCGTCCGCCAGCTGTCGACCGAGCGCGCTGGGCCCAGATAGTTGGTCGCGGGTCTCCTCCCGAACCGCGACTAAAGACCCCTTTGGTCGCGGTTCGATTGTTTTGGGGACTAATGGGGGCGTATGGAAGCCTCTTTTTCTACCAGTGTCGGGATGAGACTCCGGACTTTAAAAATAAAAATAAAAGAGGTCAAAGGAGCCCAAATAAAAAAGAGGCCAAAGAAGCCCACCAAAAAAACAAAAAAAAACAAAACAAAACAAAAAATGAGAGAAAAAGAGAGAAGGGGCAATGTTACTATCCTTTTACCACACTTGTGCTTCAGAGTAGCACCATGTTCTTCATATAGAGAATCTCTTGAGTTATCACTTTCATATAGTAGTGGGAATTTTCATTGTAGAACTTGGCTTGTATATTCCGATGATGGGCTTCCTTGAATGCCCTAGGTCTTCATGAGCAAGCATGTTGGATGCACACCCACTTAGTTTCAGTTTGAGCTTTCATACACTTATAGCTCTAGTGCATCCGTTGCATGGCAATCCCTACTCCTCACATTGACATCAATTGATGGGCATCTCCATAGCCCATTGATTAGCCGCGTCGATGTGAGACTTTCTCCTTTTTTTCTTCTCCACACAACCTCCACCATCATATTCTATTCCACCTATAGTGCTATGTCCATGGCTCACGCTCATGTATTGCGTGAAAGTTGAAAAGGTTTGAGAACTTCAAAAGTATGAAACAATTGCTTGGCTTGTCATCGGGGTTGTGCATGATTTGAATACTTTGTGTGGTGAAGATGGAGCATAGCCAGACCATATGATTTTGTAGGGATAACTTTCTTTGGCCATGTTATTTTGAAAAGACATGATTGCTTTATTAGAATGCTTGAAGTATTATTGTCTTAATGTCAAATGATAGACTATTGCTTGGAATCACTCGTGTCTTAACATTCATGCCATGATTAGATTACATGATCAAGATTATGCTATGTAGCATTCCACATCAAAAATTAACTTTTTTATCATTTACCTACTCGAGGACGAGCAAGAATTAAGCTTGGGGATGCTGATACGTCTCCATCGTATCTATAATTTTTTATTGTTCCATGCCAATATTCTACAACTTTCATATGCTTTTGGCACCTTTTTATACTATTTTTGGGACTAACATATTGATCCAGTGCCCTGTGCCAGTTCCTGTTTGTTGCATGTTTTTTGTTTCATAGAAAATCCATATCAAACGGAGTCCAAACAGGATAAAAACTGACGGAGATTTTTTTGGAATATATGTGATTTTTGGGAAGAAGAATCAACGCGAGACGATGCCCGAGGGGGCCACGAGGAAGGGGGCGCGTCCCAGGGGGTGGGCGCACCCCTGACCCTCGTGGCCACCCCGTAAGGTGGTTGGTGCCCTTCTTTCGCCGCAAGAAAGCCAATATCCGGATAGGAATCGTGTCCAAATTTCAGCCCAATCGGAGTTACAGATCTCCGGGAATATAAGAAACGGTGAAAGGGCAGAATCAGGAGCGCAGAAACAGAGAGAGACAGAGAGACAGGTCCAATCTTGGAGAGGCTCTCACCCCTCCCACACCATGGAGACCAAGGACCAGAGGCAGAACCCTTCTCCCACATAGGGAGAAGGCCAAGGAAGAAGGAGAAGGAGGGGGCTCTCTCCCCCTCGCTTCCGGTGGCGCCGGAACGCCGCCGGAGCCATCATCATCATTGCGATCTACACCAACACCTCCGTCATCTTCACCAACATCTTCATCACCTTCCCCCATCTATCTACAGTAGTCCACTCTCCCGCAACCCGCTGCACCCTCTACTTGAACATGGTGCTTTATGCTTCATATTATTATCCAATGATGTGTTGCCATCCTATGATGTCTGAGTAGATTTTCGTTGTCCTATCGGTAATTGGTGAATTGTTATGATTGATTTAATTTGCTTGTGGTTATGTTGCTGTCCTTTGGTGCCCATCATATGAGCGTGCGCGTGGATCACACCATAGGGTTAGTTGTATGTTGATAGGACTATGTATTGGAGGGCAAGAGTGACAAAAGCTTCAACCTAGCATAGAAATTGATGCATACGGGATTGAAGGGGGACCAATATATCTTAATGCTATGGTTGGGTTTTAAATTAATGAACGTTAGTAGTTGCGGATGCTTGCTAATATTTCCAATCATAAGTGCATAGAATTCCAAGTCAGGGATGACATGCTAGCAGTGGCCTCTCCCACATAAAACTTGCTATCGGTCTAGTAAAGAGGTCAATTCCTTAGGGACAATTTCACAACTCCTACCACCACTTTTCCACACTCGCTATACTAACTTTGTTGCTTCTTTACCTAAACAGCCCCTAGTTTTTATTTACGTGCTCTTTATATTCTTGCAAACCTATCCCGTTACACCTACAAAGTACTTCTAGTTTTATACTTGTTATAGGTAAAGCGAACGTCAAGCGTGCGTAGAGTTGTATCGTTGGTCGATAGAACTTTTAGGGAATATTTATTCTACCTTTAGCTCCTCGTTGGGTTCGACACTCTTACTTATCGAAAGAGGCTACAATTGATCCCCTATACTTGTGGGTTATCAGTACCCGCCGCGAGCCTCAACACTCATCGGACCGCATACATCAGTATGTATTATTTCCAACAAGTATGTTGCTCGCTCCATTGTTCCGGAGAACGGAGTCTTAGTCATCTTGTCCATGAGGCATGGTTCACAAGCATCAAGTGATTCATAATCAAGTGATTCCAAAAGCCCATCAGCATGGAGTTTCTTCATGCACTTTTGTGACGCCCCCGATTCAATCGTACACTAATCAACGGTGGCGTCTGGCTCCTGGGCTCCAGCATCTGGTTGCGACAACCAGGTAGAAGGGAAAGGGGTAAAAGAGGGAGAAAAGCAACCGTGAGTACTCATCCAAAGTACTCGCAAGCAAGGAGCTGCACTACATATGCATGGGTATATGTGTAAAGGGCCATATCGGTGGACTGAACTGCAGAATGCCAGAATAAGAGGGGGATAGCTAATCCTGTCGAAGACTACGCTTCTGGCCACCTCCATCTTGCAGCATGTAGAAGAGAGTAGATGGTAAGTTCACCAAGTAGCATCGCATAGCATAATCCTACCCGGCGATCCCCTCCTCGTCGCCCTGTTACAGAGCGATCACCGGGTTATATCTGGCATTTGGAAGGGTGTGTTTTATTAAGTATCCGGTTCTAGTTGTCATAAGGTCAAGGTACAACTCCGGGTCGTCCTTTTACCGAGGGACACGGCTATTCGAATAGATAAACTTCCCTGCAGGGGTGCACCACATAACCCAACACGCTCGATCCCATTTGGCCGGACACACTTTCCTGGGTCATGCCCGGCCTCGGAAGATCAACACGTCGTAGCCCCACCTAGGCTCAACAGAGAGGTCAGCACGCCGGTCTAAATCCTACGCACGCAGGGGTCTGGCCCCATCGCCCATTGCACACCTGCACGTTGCGTACGCGGCCGGAAGCAAACCTGGCCCCCTTAATACAAGCGCGAGCTTACGGTCCAATGCGGCGCGCGCCACTCAGTCGCTGACGTCAAAAAGAGCTTCGGCTGATACCACGACGCCGAGTGCCCATAATTGTTCCCGCGTAGTTGGTTAGTGCATATAGACCAAATGGCCAGACTCAGATCAAATACCAAGATCTCGTTAAGCGTGTTAAGTATCCGCGAACGCCAACCAGGGCCAGGCCCACCTCTCTCCTAGGTGGTCTCAACCTGCCCTGTCACTCCGCCACAAAGTAACAGTCGGGGGCCATCAGGAACCCAGGCCCACCTCTACCGGGATGGAGCCACCTATCCTTTTAGCCCCCTCATCAGAATCACTTGCGGGTACTCAACGAGCTGACCCGACTTTAGTCACCACATGTGTCATGTATATAAAGTATATAGTATATACCCGTGATCACCTCCCGAAGTGATCACGGCCCAGTAGTATAGTATAGCAGACAGACAAGAGTGTAGGGCCACTCATGGAACACTAGCATCCTATACTAAACAGTAGGATAGCAGGTAAGGGTAACTACTGTAGCAACAATGACAGGCTATGCAGCAGAATAGGATTAACCGAAAGCAGTAACATGCTACACTACTCTAATGCAAGCTGTATAGAGAAGAATAGGCGATATCTGGTGATCAAGGGGGGGGCTTGCCTGATTGCTCTGGCAAGAAGGAGGGGTCGTCAACAGCGTAGTCGGTCGGGGCACCAGCAGCGGCCTCGGTCTCGTAGTGTACCGGAGAGAAGAGGGGGAAGAAACAATGAATACAATGCAAACAGATGCATAACGATGCATGACATGACAAAGCGTGAGGCTAGGTGTGCCCAAACGTGGTACTAGGTGATACCGGCGAAGGGGGGAAACATCCGGGAAAGTATTCCCGATGTTTCGCGTTTTCGGACAGATGGACCGGAGGTGAAATGTTGCAAGCTCGATAGGTTAGGGATGTGTGGCGGACGAACGGGCTGCGTATTCGGATTCGTCTCGTCGTTCTGAGCAACTTTCATGTACAAAGTATTTTCATCCGAGTTACAGATTATTTTATATGATTTTCTAAAGATTTAATCATTTTCTAGAATTACTTAAATTAACAGAAATGGAATTATGACGTCAGCATGACTAGAGGATGACGTCAGCAGCCAGCTGGTCGGCTGACCAGGTCAAACCTAACCTGTGGGTCCAGCGGGACCCACTGGTCAGTGAGAGTGGCTATAACAGTGAATTAACTAATCGAACTAAACTAATTAGGGGTGTGGGCCCCATATGTCAGTGAGACATTTGACTAATCTAATTACTAATTAAACTTTTAATTTCAAATTAGATTAATTACGTGCGGGAGCCACACGTTAGTGGCCCACAGGTACCCAGTCAACAGTTGACTGGGTCAACCTAGTCATCTGGGGCCCGCGTTTAGTGGCTGTGAGGTGGGGCCCGGAGGGCCACGTCGGCGGGCGGCGCCGGAGACAAGCCGGCGACCATTTCCGCGGCGGAGCATCGCCAGACTTCGCCGGAAAAACGCTACGGGGCACGGGGAGAGGTGCGGCTAGGCGCGTTCGATCGAGCATCCGACGCCGCATCGATCTACGTCCGTCCCGTGGGCTAACTCGGCCGGAGTGGCGCGCTACATCGACGGCGGCGTCGACCGTGGCGGATGCCGGTGTTCTGGTGTCATCGCGAACAACGACAGAGGCTGCGACATGCCCAAAAGAGGGGTCCTACGGGGTCCTAGAGGTGCCCGGAGCACGACTACGAGCTCGGTTGAGCACTTTATCGTCGGTAGCGACGGCGACGAGCACCGCGGCGGAGTAAAGCTCAGGTGAAATTGGAAGTGGCGGCTACGGGCATCTACGAGCAGCGCTGAGAGAGGGGAAAGGAGAGACTGCTCACCAGGGAGGCACACGGAGGCCACGGTGGTGGCTTAGGAGCAGCAGGGCGTCGGCAATCGGCGGAGGAGCGTCGTCGACCGTAGGCGCGGAAGAACTCGATACCGAGGCTGTGGTGGCGCCGATCTCGAACCCTTGGTCAGAGATGGAGTAGAGGAAGCAGGCGGAGCTGTTGGACTCATCGGCGAGGCGCGGGGAGCATGGTGGCCGCGTCAATGGCGAACGGTGGCGACGATGGTGTTCGGGCGAGATGGAAAAGCGAGGGAGAGGAGCAGGCGGGGGAGAAAGATCTCGAGGGTTGTCGACGAGGCCTAGGGGACTCGTCCTTATCCCCTCGGCAATGTGGCGGCGTGGGGCAGTGAGCAGGTCAGGCGGGGACGGCGAGGGCATGCGCCCTCGGTCGGTTGAACAGAAGAGGAGGGGGAAGACGACAAAGGGAGGGGGAGGTGCTGGGCCGCTGGACCGATTCGGCCGGCTAAGGCCCAGGGGCAGGAGGTGGATCTCTCTCTCTCTCACCTCTTCTTTTACATTTTTTAAAAACTTTTCTGTTTTCTTTTATTTTCAGAAAGCAAAATAGTTTTATAAAAACTAATCTTGCACCTAAAATACCAACTTAACTTAGGCCACTGCTATAATTAACTTGGCACCAAAATAAAGTAGTTTAGTATTTTTACCAATTAGAAAGGCAATTAAATTATCGGCTAGGACATTGTTTTATTTAGTTTAGGGCAGTGAAACACCTTATAAAAATGTTGGTTCACCACCAATAGTAACAAATGATTATTAGCCACATGATGAACATTTTAGATTTCATGTTTGTGAAATTTTGAATTTCACTTAGTAATTGAATTTGAATTCAAGTGGAATTTGAAAAGAGATAGGATCAAAGATGATCATGCATTTTTTAACAAAAGATTAGATTAAACCCAGGGAGTTACTGTAGCATGATACTCGGGGTGTTACAAATCTCCTCTACTACAAGAAATCTCGTCCCGAGATTTAAGAGGGGGGGTAAGGGGGAAGTTCTGGTTACGAAATTCGAACGAATCTTCTTGGTCTGGGATGCTCTTCCCAAAGTAGTTGATCCTTTTCATTCATGTCTTTATTTCTCTGCTCCAGGTCATCATGATGAAGTCGGCATCCTTTCTTCGGGAACTCCATCGTACTTACGAAAAGGATAAGGGGTAGCTTCGGAAGAACGAAACTCTACAAGGTTGCTATCCGGTTTATAACTCAGGGAATGTGGTAGAAAGTAACATTCGAGTTGAAACTTAAGAAAATATCGAGAACAAAGTAAGAGGTATCATGAGAACTTTCAAACGGATAGGCAAGCATTCGATGCCTAATCCGAAGGTGAAAGGGGTTCAGAGCAACGAGAACAAGTATTGTGTCCGATACCCAAATAGATCACTTCGCAGGTGGCGCGCGAGTTACATAAGAAGTCAAGCGCGAGGAATAACTTTGGAAACCGGGGGTGTACAGGAGAGTCAGGTTTTGATCATGTGGAACTGTGGGTTATGGGCCCACCATGTGGGTTAAGTAGGAAGGGTGGTGACGTCTTGCATGATCGCATAAGAAAGACATGTCAGAGCATAGCCTGTCAGTTATGATTGCAACAATGTCGGTACCAAGGGCAAGGGACGAAGAGAACCATTTTCCTGCTCGTTGAACGAGGCGGACCAATAGGAAAAGTTCTCGTCCATCGGTGGCTAACGGAATGTCATCAACAATAGTAACAGGGTCTTACCGACACGATTGTACACCTAGGTGTTTACTTAAGCAGAAGAATATTACTACTTAGATCATATAGATCACAATAAAAGTTAAACCAAACAATGGAAAGGAAAAGGTGACCATCAGATTAAATAGAACAATGGAAAGGAAAATGTGTTTAAACACATATTTCAGGGGTATACCTTCCCAAGGACAAGCAGAGCATGATATCCATGACAGGATATAATGTAGAAAACTCTTTAGGTACGGGAGAGAATTTTCATGACATTACCCATACAGCGGTGTTTGGATAATTGAGCGGGAAACATTTAACATTGGGCTTCAAATGTTCCTGTTGAAAATCGGAGTACCATAGACACGCTTCGAGATAGCATTGACATGGTCAACAGGTGAAGATCAGACTTTGGAAACAAAAAGGATCCATCAGGAACAACTTATAGAATAAGTCTTACAATTTCCTCACGGAAGAATGACTAACCTTGCAAAAAAGGAAACTATAACAATAGGTCCTCCGGTCAGGTGTGCTAGGCATGCCATCACCTTACCGGGTCATATAAAGACCAATGTTATAACTCTTGGAAATATGTTCCAACCATCATATCTGACCAAGATTCAGATCTGATTGGTGTCAGGATACCTCAGACTCAGGATCCTGAGATAAAAAGGTGCGATACGAATTGACGAGAAGTCGTCATAAGATTCTCGGGAAATGAACTATGGAAGTGAGTTTCGAAACAAGAGTTCATCAGTAAACCAAGGAGAGGAGGAGGAGGTGGCTGATGGACTCAGCGACAAATCATCGAGAATTCCAAAGGATGGATTTCCACAATTATGTGAACAAGGAGATAACATTTGTCGGATCAAATGATATAATGATGTATGCTCGAGGAAAACATACACAATTTAAACATTGGTTGAAAGGTGCGCCCGAAATATGGGCTTAGGTAAAACATGATCAATGTTCAGACAAAGAATGAAACTATCGTTCATTATCTTACAAGCAATAAGGTTGCTAGTAATTTTGAATATTACACCTCACAGTTCAATCGTCGGTATTCCGGTTGGAAACAACACGGGGACCAAGAGATGAATGCAGATGGCGGGATGTATCACTTGTACCAAGAATTCTTTAAGAGGTGGAGCAGTCCTCACAACATCATTGACATAAAAGATAGTAATACTCCTAGGTAAAGAAGAACAATGCTGGATAGCAAGGAACTCAAGGTATAGCACAAAACACGAACAAGTTTGTGTTGAGCGGAAGACAATAAAATGGTCGATGATAAAACAAATCATCGAGGGCAAGGATGGTATTTCTCATCATGAATTCAATTGATTCCTGGAAGTGCTCAGAATGCTGATGATGATCACGATGCATTTGTTGAGAGATTTCATAAAGATGTAATCGATCGGCGATGACATCAAGTCAAAGGAATGATGAAGCAAAAGGTTATTGGAACCAAGGGTATGACCCAAACTCGAAATCGATCTTGCCATTTAAGGCGAAATGATACGATGAGGAAGATCGGCATAAGGTTATCTCATCATCGAAAATTGTGCTCCGGGAAGAAGGACCAGGGAGCACAGTTAAATTTTAGCACAAAATGATATAGCCGATCAGGCTAGGAATGACGTGATTGAGTATTAAACTCGTATGTAAAGAAGATTACTAAGAGTTGTTGAACCATAGTGCGGACTCGATTCAGTTATCGGTGTTTCGAGTGACAAACAACTCAAAACCCGGAGAAAATTGAAATCATCGAGAAATAATAGTTGATGAAGAACTCACAACAAGTTATGTAGTTCGGTGATATTCTTGAGATACCAGAGTGTAATACTCGACGGTAGAGCAGAGTAGACGGTGGACACGTGAAATGATCTGCAAAAGACAAGTACTTCATCTTGTTTGAGAAAGGGAATCAAAGGAAGAAATTATGGTCGGAACCACAATCATAAATGATCGAACCACGGATACAAGATGAACTTATAACAAGGGGGTAATTATTTTTACGAGCAGCTTCCATGATAAGTTCTACATCGTGTCCATGGGCATGAACACAAAGTTCAAGGTCGACTCCCACTTCTTTAATGCATAACCTTTCATTCACTTCTCACTTTCGAAGAAGTTGTAGTGTTGAAATTTTATCTGGCCAATTACCAGAAGAGTATGACTCATGAAAACTTTTGAGTTCACACATATTAAGGAAGGCATAGGTTCAACCCATCAGGGTATCGCGGAAACATATACCACAAGCTTCAATAGTAAATACCACCAGCTCGAAAGCTGAGCATGGTTGAGAAAGCAGAGGATACAATTTACCAAAGGCATTATGTATCTGAGGGAAGGCTCACAAGGTTATTGAATATGAAGGTCGTTGTTGGATAAAATCCAACAAAGGATCTGATGGTCCACAAGGGATCTTAGGTGAGCATCGGTACTCAACCAGAAGAAGAGAGAATGCAAGGAGATCAGTTTGTAGAAACAACTGACTACTTCAAAGCTCAATTGCAAAGGAATTATGAATTCCAAGACAAGGGATCAGAAGCAATGCTCTGATTAGGGATGGATAAGTTCAATAGCCTTAGGGGTACAATCGATGGCAATTTGATTGGTCGAGATCCAGCTCATGTTTGAAATGACGTCTGAGCCAGAAGAATGAATTCTAGGATCTGTTTGAGGATCGCGAGCATTCGCAACTTATGGAATCAATGGACTCAAAATGATAGTGACAAAGGACGCCAATAAGATTACTTATGGGATTAACCATAATGCAGCAAGCGAGAATTTCAAGAGATATAAGCTTCTGAGGATTCTCGGAAGATCGAATACTATTTTGAAGACCTTTCTGAAATACATGAATCAACTGGGGATGAGCTGGTACTTGATAAGTGCAGGAAAATTATCCATAGGGGTATTCAGGTGGCAAAGAACTGCAAGGCAGTAGGCACAAGGTATTCTCGGAACAATAGAGAGAATCGTGGGGTATCTTCTAATAGCAAGATCATCTGGGGATAAAAATAAGAACGACAGGTGTATGTATTATTCATAGGGATATTTTGGTGGTAGGGAATTGCAAAAGCAACGGGCACAAAGTCTCGAGAGAACATCGGAGGATATCTTCGGAATCCTTTGATGCACCACGCAATCATCTAGAGTGAGGGGCTCTCCGGAAGGAAGTAATTACGAGAACCTAGAGTTAGAGTTAGCAAAATCATTTAACCCGAATAGAAGAGAGATCAGAGTCCCAGGGTATAGATGACGAGTAAAAGATCCTAATACCACCCAGTGGCGACGTGGGCCCGTAAGCCGCACAGCCATGTTAGTAAAAGTTTTTCAATGAGTAGACTCGACTTCGGCCAAGGAGTTGGAAAGGGGGATTCCTACAGGAAGTTGGCTCTGATACCAACCTGACCGGAGGTGAAATGTTGCAAGTTCGATAGGTTAGGGATGTGTGGCGGACGAACGGGCTGCGTATTCGGATTCGTCTCGTCGTTCTGAGCAACTTTCATGGAGAAAGTATTTTCATCCGAGTTACGGATTATTTTATATGATTTTCTAAAGATTTAATCATTTTCTGGAATTACATAAATTAACGGAAATGGAATTATGACGTCAGCATGACTAGAGGATGACGTCAGCAGCCAGCTGGTCGGCTGACCAGGTCAAACCTGACCTGTGGGTCCAGCGGGACCCACTGGTCAGTGAGAGTGGCTATAACAGTGAATTAACTAATTGAACTAAACTAATTAGGGGTGGGCCCCATATGTCAGTGAGACATTTGACTAATCTAATTACTAATTAAACTTTTAATTTCAAATTAGATTAATTACGCGCGGGACCCACATGTCAGTGGCCCACGGGTACCCAGTCAACAGTTGACTGGGTCAACCTAGTCATCTGGGGCCCGTGGGGCCCGCGTTTAGTGGCTGTGAGGTGGGGCCCAGAGGGCCACGTTGGCGGGCGGCGCCGGAGACACGCCGGTGACCATTTCCGCGGCGGAGCATCGCCGGACTTCGCCGGAAAAACGCTACGGGGCACGGGGAGAGGTGCGGCTAGGCGCGTTCTATCGAGCGTCCGACGCCGCATCGATCTACGTCGGTCCCGTGGGCTAACTCGGCCGGAGTGGCGCGCTACATCGATGGCAGCGTCGACCGTGGCGGACGCCGGTGTTCTGGTGTCATCGCGAACAGCTTATTCGGCGAGGCGCGGGGAGCATGGTGGCCGCGTCAATGGCGAACGGCGGTGACGATGGTGTTCGGGCGAGATGGAAAAGCGAGGGAGAGGAGCAGGCGGGGGAGAAAGATCTCGAGGGTTGTCGACGAGGCCTAGGGGACTCGTCCTTATCCCCTCGGCGATGTGGCGGCGTGGGGCGGCGAGCAGGTCAGACGGGGACGGCGAGGGGCGTGCAAGTCTTGACCCTATCTGAGACGTGGCACTTGCATCTTATGCAATAAAGAGACAACCATAAGGCTCCTGCCAGTTGTCGATAACTTTTACAAGACATGATCATCTTATACAACAATTTATATCTCATCACGTCTTGACCATATCACATCACAACATGCCCTGCAAAAACAAGTTATACGTCCTCTACTTTGTTATTGCATGTTTTACGTGGCTGCTACGGGCTTAGCAAGAACCATTTTTACCTACGCATCAAAAACCACAACGATTTTTCGTCAAGTGTGTTGTTTTAACCTTCAACAAGGACCGGGAGTAGTCACACTCGATTCAACTAAAGTTGGAGAAACTGACACCCGCTAGCCACCTGTGTGCAAAGCACGTCGGTAGAATCAGTCTCACGTAAGCGTATGCGTAATGTCGGTCTGGGTCGCTTCATCCAACAATACCACCGAATCAAAGTATGACATGCTGGTAAGCAGTATGACTATTATCGCCCACAACTCTTTGTGTTCTACTCGTGCATATAACATCTACGCATAGACCTGGTTCGGATGCCACTGTTGGGGAATGTAGTAATTTCAAAAAAAATCCTACGCGCACGCAAGATCATGATGATGCATAGCAACGAGAGGGGAGAGTGTTGTCCATGTACCCTCGTAGACCGTAAGCGGAAGCGTTATGACAACGCGGCTGATGTAGTCGAACGTCTTCGCGATCCAAGCGATCCAAGCACCGAACGTACGGCACCTCCGCGTTCAGCACATGTTCAGCTCGGTGACATCCCTCGAACTCTTGATCCAGTTGAGGTCGAGGGAGAGTTCCGTCAGCACGATGGCGTGGCAACGATGATGATGAAGTTACCGGCGCAGGGCTTCGCCTAAGCACTACGAAGATATGACCGAGGTGTGTAACTGTGGAGGGGGGCACCGCACACGGCTAAGACCAATGTTGGAGTGCCTTTGGGGTGCCCCCTGCCCACGTATATAAAGGAGGGAGGAAGAGGAGGCCGGCCCTAGAGGGGGCGCGCCAAAGGGGGGAGTCCTACTTGGACTCCTGGTCCAAGTAGGATTCGCCCCCCCCCTTTCCTATTCCAACTAGGAGAAGGAAGGGAAGGAGGAAGAGGGGAGAAGGAAGGAGGGGGCGCCGCCCCCTCCTAGTCCAATTCGGACCAGCCCATGCAGGGGGCGTGCGGCCACCCCTTGAGGCCCTTCTCTCCTTTCCCGTATGGCCCATTAAGGCCCACTACTTCCCCCGGCGAATTCCCGTAACTCTCAGGTACTCCGAAAAATACCCGAATCACTCAGAACCTTTCCGATGTCCGAATATAGCCTTCCAGTATATCGATCTTTACGTCTTTACTATTTCGAGACTCCTCGTCGTGTCCGTGATCTCATCCGGGACTCTGAACAACCTTCGGTACATCAAATCACATAACTCATAATACAAATCGTCATCGAACGTTAAGCGTGCGGACCCTACGGTTCGAGAACTGTGTAGACATGACCGAGACACATCTCCGGTCAATAACCAATAGCGGAACCTAGATGCCCATATTGGTTCCTACATATTCTATGAAGATCTTTATCGGTCAAACCTTATAACAACATACGTTGTTCCCTTTGTCATCGGTATGTTACTTGCCCAAGATTTGATCGTCGGTATCATCATACCTAGTTCAATATCGTTACCGGCAAGTCTCTTTACTCGTTCCGTAATGCATCATCCCGCAACTAACTCATTAGTCGCATTGCTTGCAAGGCTTATAGTGATGTGCATTACCGACAGGGCCCAGAGATACCTCTCTGATACACGGAGTGACAAATCCTAATCTCGATCTGTGCCAACTCAACAAACAACTTAGGAGACACCTGTAGAGCATCTTTATAATCACCCAGTTACATTGTGACATTTGATAGCACACAAAGTGGTCCTCCGGTATTCGGGAGTTGCATAATGTCATAGTCAGAGGAACATGTATAAGTCATGAAGAAAGCAGTAGCAACGAAACTGAAACGATCATAATGCTAAGCTAATGAATGGGTCTTGTCCATCACATCATTCTCTAGTGATGTGATCCCGTTCATCAAATGACAACACATGTCTATGACTTGGAAACTTAACCATCTTTGATTAACGAGCTAGTCAAGTAGAGGCATACTAGGGACACTCTGTTTGTCTATGTATTCACACATGTACTAAGTTTCCGGTTAATACAATTCTAGCATGAATAATAAACATTTATCATGAAATAAGGAATAAAAAATAATTTTATTATTGCCTCTAGGGCATATTTCCTAGTAACGAGTGCATGAACATCTATCAATGTTCGTGCTATCAATAGATCGATGTATTCTTCTTCCCAATACTAAAACTTGCATCCATCCTATACACAGAGATGAGCAAACAATGAGCTACCAAAATTGCGCCGAATCAGGTGAACAACCGAATCAAAACAAGCACATACCCCATAATTTGTGCACTTGAGGGACAACCATCCAGGATGTTACGGCATGGTAGAAACTAGGCGCACCACCTGCCGCATGTAGTCGCTGCACTGTGTGACCGGGAACGGCGAGCGGGCGAGCCGTTGGGCCAGCCTCCGTGCCTGAGCAACGGTCGGGCGTGTATTTGCGGGTGAACCGCCGGCGGGAGAGATTCGAGTTGCTAGAGACGGATCCGCTACCTGCATGCGCCGAAGAGGCGTTGCCAGGGCTATGTGGTCTGCTTCCCGGCCAATCCATGGCAAGGCGCAGTTGTCACGCCCAATATGCGACCCTATCTGAGAGGAACTCGAAGGTCCCACCAAGGATAGACCCGCATATTGAAACGCTTTTGCAAGGTGGATATCATTACATCAACATTACATAAAAGATGGGGATACATACAAAAGGCACAAACGCCCCAAGAATACACCAATACATCATACATAAGATCAACATCCGACTACGGATGAAACACAAACAGAAACTCAAACGACATCCACCCTGCTAGCCCAGGCTGTCGACCTGGAACCTATCCCCTGATCGAAGAAGAAGCAGAAGAAGAACTCCAATACAAGTAACATCGCTCTCGCGTCATGATCATCGCATAACCTGTACCTGCAACTGTTGTTGTAGTAATCTGCGAGCCACGAGGACTCAGCAATACCATTACCATGGGTATCAAGACTAGCAAAGCTTAATAGGTAAGGAAGGGGTAAAGTGGTGAGGTTGCAGCAGCGACTAAGCATGTATGGTGGCTAACATACGCAAATAAGAGCGAGAAGAGAAGCAACGGAACGGTCGGGAAAAAAGCAATGATCAAGAAGTGATCTTGAACTCCTACTTACGTCAGACATAACCCAAAAACCGTGTTCACTTCCCGGACTCCGTCGAAAAGAGACCATCATGGTTACACACTCGGTTGAAGCGTTTTATTTAAGTCGAGTGTCAAGTTCTCTACAACCGGACGTTAACAAATTCCCATCTGCCACATAACCGTGGGCACGGCTTTCGAAAGATAATACCCTGTAGGGGTGTCCCAACTTTGCCCATTATAAGCTCTCACGGTCAACGAAGGATATTCCTTCTCCCGGGAAGACCCGATCAGTCTCGGAATCCCGGTTTACAAGACTTTTCGACAATGGTAAAACAAGACCAGCAAAGCCGCCCGATGTGTCGACAATCCCGATAGGAGTCGCACGTATCTCGTTCTCAGGACACACCGGATGAGCAAGACGTCGGGTTGGCATAGACCCTGGTTGCCAAGGGGGCGCCGGTCATCGCTCGATTTGGACCAGCACTTGGAGAAGCACTGGCCCGGGGGTTTTAAAATAAAGATGACCCTCGGGATGCGCGACTCCCAAGGGAAAAAGCGTGGTGAGGCAAATGTGAAACCAAGGTTGGGCCTTGCTGGAAGAGTTTTATTCAAAGCGAACTGTCACGGGGGTCCCATAAATAACCCAACCACGTAAGGGACGCAAAATCAAGGAACATAACACCGGTATGAAGGAAACTAGGGCGGCAAGAGTGGAACAAAACACCAGGCATAAGGCCGAGCCTTCCACCCTTTACCAAGTATATAGATGCATTAATTAAATAAGAGATATTGTGATATTGCAACATAAACATAATCAAACATGGAGCAATCTTCATCTCCACCTGCAACTAGCAACGCTATAAGAGGGGCTGAGCAAAGCGGTAACATAGCCAAACAATGGTTTGCTAGGAAGGGTGAAAAGGTTAGAGGCTGACATGGCAATTTGGGAGGCTTGAAAAGCAAGTGATAGGTAGCGCAGCATAGCGAAAGAACGAAGCAACTAGCATAGCAATGATAGTAATGAGTCCAAGGTGACGGTCATCTTGCCTGAAATCCCGCTAGGAAGAAGAAAAAGTCCATGAAGAAGATGAAGCCACGAAGACGAACCAAGCGTAGACGAACGAATCCTCACGATCGCAACAAAACGGGAACTATCGAGAAGAAGCACACAACATGGTAAACACACCACACATGAACAAGGCATGATGCTCAACCAAGTATGATGCATCACAAGGCTATATGAAGCTACTCATGGCAAGAGATGATGCATACAAGAACAACACATCAAGGCAAGGTTAAATGAGGCCGGAAACAACATATAACAAATCCGGTAAGTCCTCATATGCAAATTTAGAATTTGGTACAGATCTGAATAAACCTTATGTCCAAGTTGTTAAACAGCAAGTTAAGATGGACCAAGATGATCTACACGAAATTTTAGTCACGTTACATATAAAGTTCATTTAATTTGGAGCTACGGCCTAGAAGATATGAGCAAAGCAAGTTGAACATGGCATTGATGCAAAATGCATCCAAACATCAAGCAAACACAGTCAAAACAAGGATGCAACAAGATAATATGAAACTACATGCAAAACTAAGCAAGTTTCATGTAGAGCACACTCAAAACGGAGCAACGGTGCAACACATACACTCCAAACAAGATATAACAACAACCTGCCCAAAACAGCAACTAGGCATCTTGCAAGCATCAAAGCAATAAGCTACAACACTCTAACATGAGAGAAAAATGCATGGTTATTATGTACAGGTAAAGCATTACAAAACATGAACACTGAGCCATTCCCATAAATCACTAGAACATGCTCGAAAGGACATGCCAATATTGCAAATAATAACAGCTTCACAGACTTGGCAGAAATTACTGGACAAGACAGAAATAACATCAGGTTGCAATGTTTAGAGCTAGAAAACAACATGCTACAGGAACATATCATAGCAAACAAAGGCATGGCACGAATCTATTAATTGCATAGACCAGAAGTCCCTTACTGAACACGAGCCAAAAAAGAACAGAAGATATGGAGGCACCCATGTAAACATAGCAAGTAATATGATAGATTCAGACTTAGCAGAAAAACTGAGCATGGCAAAAACAGAATTATGAAGTCATTTTTGCGAGCTCAAATAACTCATCACAAAGCATTTCATGGCATGTAAAGGCAACCAACAGTAAGATGGCATAATTATCAAGCTAAGCATGGCAAGATCAAGTTCATAGGATGCATGGATCACTAGCAAAACACATGTCAAAACTGAACTTAATGTTAACAGGCTGACAGCAACATTATTTAGCAACTTGAGAGCAAGATTACAACAAGATATAGCAGGCTATAAATGCAAACAAGGGCATGGATGGATACATCATAACATGTACAACACAACATCCTTAGTGAACATTTCCATATTATGCATAGAACTCATGGTAGCAGCAAGTTTACATAGCAAAAAAATATAACAGGCTCAGACTTGGCAGAAATGACTGTGTCACAGAAATCAGCAACATCACGGAGGCTACTTTGCATGCTTGTGCTAGTCACCACATAGATCACAAAAATACAAGACAAGCACCTCTATAAAGATGACATGATTTAGTTCAAAACACATGTAGAGCTCATGTTCATAAGATGCACACATCAAATGCAACAAAAATGACAAAACAACAAGTTCTGATAACAGACAGCAGTTAACATCACATAGCACTCTTGCAACGATTATTAGGGCATCAAGATTAACTCAAACAAGCATGGCACAAAGGAACAAAATGGAGAGCAACTCATGGTGACCATTTGGATATGTTACACGCACAAAACGGAGCAGCACACATAAAGATATGGCATGACAAACATATGCACATGATATTGAAAATCTGGGGCTCAGAAGAAAAATGGACCTCGGGGAAAATGGGACGGGATGGACCCGGGACGAGCGGATCCAGGGGCACGGGGGCGCGTTTGGATCGGGGGAGTGGTGGATCTCGTCCACTACCCGGATCCGGCCGGAGCTCTCACCGGAGGAGCACCGGCGACGAGCGGGGCATGGCGGCGCGAGGGGAGGCGAGCTCTGGGCGGCGCCCGGC
>NC_057802.1:576519074-576525049 GCF_018294505.1 Triticum aestivum
GGGCGGCTCGGGTCCCGATGGGCTCGGACGGGCCGTGCCTGGGCCGAGCAGGCCCGCGGTGGGAACGGCGGCGGCGGGGAAACGCGGCGGCGGCGGGACGCGTCCGTCGGCGGGGCGGACATGTCCAGCGCGGTCGAGGGGAGGTGGAGCTAGGGTTTGCTCGAAAATTCGAGGGAGGGGACTAATTTATAGGTAGAGGGAGCTAGGAGAGTCCAAATGGGGTGTGGTTTCCTCCCACACGATCCTGATCAAACGGCGAAGAGCATGGAGGGGGTTTTGCAGGGTTAGTGGGCTGTGGTGAAGGGGTGCTGGGCTGCAAAGAGAGAGGGGTTTCCAGGGCACGCGGTTAACCGTTGGGGCATCAAACGACCTCCAAATGGAACGAAAATTGACGGGCGGTCTGCCGGTGCTTTACCAAGGCTACTCGGCAAATCTTGGCCCATTCCGAGAACGTTTTTCTCCCGCTCACAAAGCAAGGTCTGAGAGGGGCAACGGGCACGTGCGAGTGTGTCTGTGCTCAGAACGGACAATGGAGAGAACTGGGAGGACCCGAACGGATGCAAGTTTTGAAAAACATGCATGAAAAGCAGATGATGACATGGCAAAATGCAACACGTAAGCAAAAGACATGGCAACACGACGAATAACTGGAAGACACCTGGCGCATCGGATCCGGGGCGTTACAACACTCCTCCACTAACAAGAGATCTCGTCCCGAGAACTTAGGACCGAGACGGAAGGAAAAAGGGATGAGGTGAAATAAGAACAAAACATTGAGGATGAACAAAGTCAAGAACACTCGAGTAGGAAAGAGGAATGTTGAATGAGACAAGAAGCAAAAGCTCAAGGAATAAGGCTGAATATGAAACCACTCCGGTTAGGACAAGATAGGAAAGGAATAATAACAAAGGAATTTATGCAGCACTCCGGCTGAACAAGGAAAGAATGGAACATGAACTTGAGAAATGGAACGATACTTGACTTGAGGAACAACACAAAACCTCCGATAGACTTGAAAGAGTGGAATGAGAATAACGGGGAAGAAGATGACAACTTCTACCATGAATGAAATAGAGAGCATATTTAGAAGGAAACACTGAACGGAGTTGTTGGAAATTCAACAACAAAAGAATAAGCTTGTTGTGGACTTATGGATAACATCTCAAAAATTATGAGGTGATAACCGACCACAATCGAAAAAGATTGAATAGCTGAGGAGAACGAAGAAATGCCAAACTCCACTTCAGAAGAATATGGATAATTAATTGCACTTTGAGAAGCAAGAAGAAGATACTTGAGCTACGCCTACAAGAATCTTGATGAACACTTGAAGAATGACTTAAATCATGACGAGCCACCGTGAAGAACTCCGGCAACAAAAGATGATGAGATAGAATTGAAAGATTAAAAGAATAAGATAAAAGCCTTGCGATGATTTAGATGGAGGTTCCGACGAGATAAGCGAGAAAACTTGGAACTCCGGAAAGAAAAAAATGTAAACACTTGCGATTGGAATATATTCAACACGAACAAATTCCGAAGGAAGGGATTAATCAACTTGATGCAAGAAGAATAAGAATTATGTTATGCGTATCCTTCACCAATTTAAATTGATGACAAGCAATGGATTAGCAGACCACTTATTCGCGTTGGAAAAAATTACGGGGGGATATAGCGCCACATATGGGAAGGTCTTCAACGAACCACCGGTAGGATTGGAAAGAACGAATGAATATATGTGATAAGAACGGAAAAAGGAATCTTGAACGAACCACCGTAAGAATTCAAAATTGAATGACGAAAGAGAATGAATCATCGGGAAGAATTAGAAAAGCACGAAGATACTTGAGGGAATCTAGAGACAAGAGAACGAAGAGATCGCAAACTGATTAAAGAGCAAAGCACCGGAAGAATATGGAGATGAACGAAAAGGCATGAATATAGAATAATCGAAGAACGGATTTGAAAACTTAGAACGAAGAAATATTCTGAAATGGAGGCCTCCGGATCATTGAGATGGAAAACAACTCCTGAAATACTCCGGATGGGTGAAAATAATTGCACAACTTGTACCAATTTGATAGGATAACATCGAGTTAGCACCGCGAATCTCCGGGAGAACGGACAAGATTTAAGAGAAATTCTTCTTCGGTCTTCAAATGTTGCGAATGACGACGAGAAACACCATCAAAATTGTTGAGATACTCTGAGAGAATGAAAAGAGGAAAGATTGACCCGAACATGAGAGAATTTGAAGCGATCTTGGAGAAGACATCTGACTGATGAAATTCATACTTACGTCAAACTTCGAAAAGAATTTGAGAATAAGTCCAGAAAATTAGAAGAGTCAGGTAAGATCCTGGGAAAAGACCTATGGGTTATGGGCCCACTGAAGAGAAATCACCGTTGAAAAAGGATTGTTGAAGAGATAGATGATGCACCGGAATAATTGAAATATTTGAATGAGGTGACAACCTCAAATTAATTCGAACACAGCCGAATCTCCTGAGATGTCTTGAGTACTCCGGAAGGATAAACTGGCGAGAGGCAAACGAGCAAGGAAAACACTTGATCCAAGGAAAAGAATATGATCAAACCGAAAAACTTGAATTGAGTCCACCGGAGAAGAAAAGAGATGAAGAATGTCAAACGAGACTAGAATTCACCGGTTGAAATAACTTACGAAAGACTGAAGAGGTTCCGCACAAATGAAATTGATGCTCGCAAGAGACTCGGGCTCCGGGAAGAAGAGGGTGGGAGGGCGGGAAAACAAAGGCAACTTGGAAGGGAGAACCGACGAATAGCGTGAAGAGAAAACACCGGTTGAAATAATGCAAAGGCTTCGCACGAGTAGGATGGATACTCGATTACGGACTCCGGCTCCGAGAAGAGAAAAGGGTGGGCGGGTGGCAAAAGAAGACAACTGAGGATGGGGAAACAACGTCGGTTGAGAAAGCACTGAGGACTGATCTTGCAAAAGATGGCGAGGACCGAAACCACTCGAAGAGAAATGCGCCGGATTGAAAAGAGGATGGACAACGAACGAAAACTAACCGCGTGATCCTAAAGAAAAATTTGAAGGGGAAGAGGAGTAATTCAAAACACCTATGTCAAGATTCCTCACCAGAGCGACGAAGGGGCAGAGGAGTAAAAAGAATTCCTACTCTCCGATATAACTAGACTCCAAAAAAGATTTCTTCTAGACTCGACAACGGCCGACTACACGATCAATCAAGGGGGCTCCTAGGGTCGGTCGAGGCTCTGATACCAACTTGTCACGCCCAATATGCGACCCTATCCGAGAGGAACTTGAAGGTCCCACCAAGGATAGACCCGCATATTGAAACGCTTTTGCAAGGTGGATATCATTACATCAACATTACATAAAAGATGGGGATACATACAAAAGGCACAAACGCCCCAAGAATACACCAATACATCATACATAAGATCAACATCCGACTACGGATGAAACACAAACAGAAACTTAAACGACATCCACCCTGCTAGCCCAGGCTGCCGACCTGGAACCTATCCCCTAATCGAAGAAGAAGCAGAAGAAGAACTCCAATACAAGTAACATCGCTCTCGCGTCATGATCATCGCATAACCTATACCTGCAACTGTTGTTGTAGTAATCTGCGAGCCACGAGGACTCAGCAATCCCATTACCATGGGTATCAAGACTAGCAAAGCTTAATGGGTAAGGAAGGGGTAAAGTGGTGAAGTTGCAGCAGCGACTAAGTATGTATGATGGCTAACATACGCAAATAAGAGCGAGAAGAGAAGCAACGGAACGGTCGGGAAAATAGCAATGATCAAGAAGTGATCCTGAACTCCTACTTACGTCAGACATAACCCAAAAACCGTGTTCACTTCCCGGACTCCGCCAAAAAGAGACCATCACGGTTACACACTCGGTTGAAGCATTTTATTTAAGTCGAGTGTCAAGTTCACTACAACCGGACATTAACAAATTCCCATCTGCCACATAACCGCGGGCACGGGTTTCGAAAGATAATACCCTACAGGGGTGTCCCAACTTAGCCCATTATAAGCTCTCACAGTCAACGAAGGATATTCCTTCTCCCGGGAAGACCCGGTTAGTCTCAGAATCCCGGTTTACAAGACTTTTCGACAATGGTAAAACAAGACCAGCAAAGCCGCCCGATGTGTCACCAATCCCGATAGGAGTCGCACGTATCTCGTTCTCAGGACACACCGGATGAGCAAGACGTCGGGTTGGCATAGACCCTGGTTGCCCAGGGGGCGCCGGACATCGCTCGATTTGGACCAGCACTTGGAGAAGCACTGGCCCGGGGGTTTTAAAATAAAGATGACCCTCGGGATGCGCGACTCCCAAGGGAAAAAGCGTGGTGAGGCAAATGTGAAACCAAGGTTGGGCCTTGCTGGAAGAGTTTTATTCAAAGCGAACTGTCACGGGGGTCCCATAAATAACCCAACCGCGTAAGGGACGCAAAATCAAGGAACATAACACCGGTATGACGGAAACTAGGGCGGCAAGAGTGGAACAAAACACCAGGCATAAGGCCGAGCCTTCCACCCTTTACCAAGTATATAGATGCATTAATTAAATAAGAGATATTGTGATATTCCAACATAAACATAATCCAACATGGAGCAATCTTCATCTTCACCTGCAACTAGCAACGCTATAAGAGGGGCTGAGCAAAGCGGTAACATAGCCAAACAATGGTTTGCTAAGAAGGGTGAAAAGGTTAGAGGCTGACATGGCAATTTGGGAGGCTTGAAAAGCAAGTGATAGGTAGCGCAGCATAGCGAAAGAACGAAGCAACTAGCATAGCAATGATAGTAATGAGATCCAAGGTGACGGTCAACTTGCCTGAAATCCCGCTAGGAAGAAGAACGAGTCCATGAAGAAGATGAAGCCACGAAGACGAACCAAGCGTAGACGAACGAATCCTCACGATCGCAACGAAGCGGGAACTATCGAGAAGCACACAACATGGTAAACACACCACACATGAACAAGGCATGATGCTCAACCAAGTATAATGCATGACAAGGCAATATGAAGCTACTCATGGCAAGAGATGATGCATACAAGAACAACACATCAAGGCAAGGTTAAATGAGGCCGGAAACAACATATAACAAATCCGGTAAGTCCTCATATGCAAATTTAGAATTTGGTCCATATCTGAATAAACCTTCTGTTCAAGTTGTTAAACATCAAGTTAAGATGCACCAAGATGATCTACACGAAATTCTAGTCAAGTTACATATGAAGTTCATTTAATTTGGAGCTACGGCCTAGAAGCACTACTAGAAAAAAGGCTATAAATGGGATTGACACTAATGGCGCACCAGACAAGCGGTGCGCCATTAGTATATACTAATGGCGCACCACCTTCTGATACGCCATTAGAGTCGAAACTACTAATGGCGCACCTGGCCCAGGGTGCGCCATTAGTATCAAAAAAAATTTAACTAGTGCGCCTGTCCAAACATACTAATGACGCACCTGGCCCAGGGTGCGCCATTAGTATGAAAAAATTATTTTTTTTAACTAGTGCGCCTGTCCAAACATACTAATGGCGCATCCAGACACAGTGCGCCATTAGTAGTTGAAACTACTAATGGCGCACCTGGCCCAGGGTGTGCCATTAGTATGAAAAAAATATTATTTTTTAACTAGTGCGCCTGTCCAAACATACTAATGGCGCATCCAGACACAGTGCGCCATTAGTAGTTGAAACTACTAATGGCGCACCTGGCCCAGGGTGCGCCATTAGTATCAAAAAAAAATTAACTAGTGCGCCTGTCCAAACTTACTAATGGCGCATCCAGACACAGTGCGCCATTACTAGTTGTAACTAGTAATGGCGCACCTGCCCACGGTGCGCCATTAGTAATTATGTTTCAAAATATTTTTTCAATTTTTTTTTATTTTTATTTTTTAAACTACTAATGGCGCACCTGTGAGTGGTGCG
>NC_057802.1:576525414-576528020 GCF_018294505.1 Triticum aestivum
GACTTTATTTGCAAAATCTCTCTAGAATTTCTTAAAATGGGCATAACTTTTGCATACGAACTCGGATGAAAAAGTTTTTTATATGAAAAATCATCTACTCGAAAAGTTACATCCGAATTTATTTGTTTTCAAAATACTAACAGAAAAAAAGATACGGGGCTTTCAAGATCTAGAGGCAAAAAAATTCAAAAAAATTCAAACTTACTAGTGGCGCACCGGTTGCTAGGTGCGCCACTAGTAACAGAAAAAAAAATATTTGTTTTGCATTTTTTTTGGATTTTTTTTCAAAAAATGATTCGTAATATGACAGGGAAGTTTCAAATATTTTTCAAAATTTCATCATACTCATGAATATGAACAAAGTCCTAGACATGAACAAGGTTTAATACGATTGATATGATAGATATATCAACAAGTGGCTGTTAAGTGAGGTGGTGCTGGGGTTGGATAGAACTGCGAAGTTAAGCGTGCTCGGGCTGGAGTAGTGTGAGGATGGGTGACCTTCCGGGAAGTTTGACCACTTAGTTGCGATTTGACTTGAGATTAAGCATATTGACCCGAGATTAAGAAAAAAAATTGACAAAATTTAAAAAAAATTTGAAAAACAAATTGACAAAATTTGAAAAAAATTTAAAAAAAATTGAAAAAAAATTACTGAAAAAAAATTACTAATGGCGCACCGTGGGATGGTGCGCCATTAGTATGCCAAAGCACCTGGGTATACATGGCCCCCTGGGAGGCATACTAATGGCGCACTGTTGTATATACTAATGGTGCATCTGGGGTGCGCCATTAGTATACCAGATACTAATGGCGCACCAGTGGTGCGCCATTAGTAAAATATACTAATGGCGTGCTACTAATGGCACACCACTAATGCGCCATTAATGGCCAAATTAGGTGCGCCATTAGTAGGCCTTTTCCTAGTAGTGAAGATATGAGCAAAGCAAGTTGAACATGGCATCGATGCAAAATGCATCCAAACATCAAGCAAACACACTCAAAACAAGGATGCAACAAGCTAATATGAAACTACATGCAAAACTAAGCAAGTTTCATGTAGAGCACACTCAAAACGGAGCAACGGTGCAACACATACACTCCAAACAAGATATAACAACAACCTGCCCAAAACAGCAACTAGGCATCTTGCAAGCATCAAAGCAATAAGCTACAACACTCTAACATGAGAGAAAAAGGCATGGACATTATGTACAGGTAAAGCATTACAAAACATGAGCACTGAGTCATTCCCATAAATCACTAGAACATGCTCAAAAGGACATGGCAAGATTGCAAATAATAACAGCTTCACAGACTTGGCAGAAATCACTGGACAAGACAGAAATAACATCTGGTTGCAATGTTTGGAGATAGAAAACAACATGCTACAGAAACATATCATAGCAAACAAAGGAATGGCATGAATCTACTAATTGCATAGACCAAAAGTCCCTTACTGATCACGAGCCAAAAAGGAACAGAAGATATGGAGGCACCCATGTAAACATAGCAAGTAATATGACAGATTCAGACTTAGCAGAAAAACTGAGCATGGCAATAACAGAATTATGAAGGCAGCTTTGCGAGCTCAAATAACTCATCACAAAGCATTTCATGGCATGTGAAGGCAACCAACAGTAAGATGGCATAATTATGAAGCTAAGCATGGCAAGAGCAAGTTCATAGGGTGCATGGATCACTAGCAAAACACATGTCAAAACTGAACTTACTGTTAGCAGGCTGACAGCAACATTATTTAGCAATTTGAGAGCAAGATTACAACAAGCTACAGCAAGCTATAAATGCAAACAAGGGCATGTATGGACACATCATAACATATACAACACAACATTCTTAGTGAACATCTCCAGACTATGCATAGAACTCATGGTAGCAGCAAGTTTACATAGCAAAAAAATATAACAGGCTCAGACTTAGCAGAAATGACGAAGTCACAGAAATCAGCAACATCACGGAGGCCACTTTGCATGCTTGTTCTAGTCACCACATAGATCACAAAAATAAAAGACAAGCACCTCCGTAAAGACGACATGATGTAGTTAAATACACATGTAGAGCTCATGTTCATAAGATCCACACATCAAATGCAAAAAAAATGACAAAACAACAAGTTCTGATAACAGACAGCAGTGAAAATCACATAGCACTCTTGCAACGATGCTTAGGGCATCAAGATTAACTCAAACGAGCATGGCACAAAGAACAAAATGGAGATAATCTCATGGTGAACATTTTCATATATTACACGCACAAAACGGAGCAGCACACATAAAGATATGGCATGACAAACATATGCACATGATATTGAAAATCTGGGACTTAGAAGAAAAATGGACCTCGGGGAAAATGGGACGGGATGGACCCGGGACGAGCGGATCCAGGGGCACGAGGGCGCGTTTGGATCGGGGGAGTGGTGGATCTCGTCCACTCCTCGGATCCGGCCGGAGCTCTCACCGGAGGAGCACCGGTGATGAGCGGGGCATGGCGGCGCGAGGGGAGGCGAGGTCCGGGCGGCGGCCGGCGCGGAATGCGGTGACGCGCACCGGCGAGGAGGAGGCGGCGGCCGGCATGGGGCGGGACGC
>NC_057802.1:576528295-576532043 GCF_018294505.1 Triticum aestivum
GGCGGCGGCGGGGACACGTGGCGGCGGCGGGACGCCGTCGGCGGGGCAGACATGCCCGGCGCGGTGGAGGGAAGGTGGAGCTAGGGTTTGCCCGAAAATTCGAGGGAGGGGACTAATTTATAAGTAGAGCGAGCTAGGAGAGTCCAAATGGGGTGTGGTTTTCGCCCACACGATCGTGATCGAATGGCGGAGAGCATGGAGGGGGTTTTGCTGGGTTAGTGGGCTGTGGTGAAGGGGTGCTGGGCTGCAAAGAGAGAGGGGTTTCCGGGGCACGCGGTTAACTGTTGGGGCATCAAACGACCTCCAAATGGAACGAAATTTGACGGGCGGTCTGCCGGTGCTATACCAAGGCCACTCGGAAAATCTCGGCCCATTCCGAAAAAGTTCTTCTCCCGCTCACGAAACAAGGTCTGAGAGGGGCGACGGGCGCATGCGAGTGTGTCTGTGCTCAGAACGGACAATGGAGAGAACTGGGAGGACCCGAACGGATGCAAGTTTTGAAAAACATGCAAATGAAAAGCAGATGATGATATGGCAAAATGCAACACGCAAGTAAAAGACATGGCAACACGACGAATAACTGGAAGACACCTGGCGCATCGAATCCGGGGCGTTACAGCAGTCGCTAGTGGCCGGAAATGCCAAATTTGGCGGCGGTGGTTGCAGCCGCAGATCCACCTGTTTTTCACCGGTGATGGGACGAGGCGACATAAATCCAAGTGGTAGCGGATAGCAGCAGAGGCTATGGAGCGTCCCCAGTAGCGGGCGGCGCTCGCGCAAATGCGGTGCGGGAGTGGAGGAGAGGCACGGCTTTTACTCAACGCCGAGCGGTGGAGTATATTTTGGTAGAAAGTTGGGGCCGGAGTAAAAAATTTACTCTCTTACGACAGATTGGGGAACGGCTAGGTGCCGGTTAGAGGAGTAAAACCGAATTTTTACTCCTCTAGCCAGTTACAAGGGTTCGGTTAGAAATGCCCTTACAACCCACACAATCTTCGGTTCACGGTGTGGAAGCAATGTATATGGTTACATTTTTTTGGCGGGGAAAAGGAGTTTATATTGTTTAACCATTGGAGTAGTCTTTAGTACATAGGCTAGGAACAACCCGCACGATCTTCGGTTCCCGGCCCTGAAGCAAGCCACACCGCGGTGCGCTCCTCTACTTTGCCAACATTAGCCAAGTGGTTCACTCCATTCGGTTCACGAGCTACGTGAAATTGCATGAAGAACTCCCTTCCATCTTACATCAGTCTTCTAGCCTCATCAACAAGCATGAAATACTTGTGTTGTCCCCACATGTCGGTGTGACCATGTTATACGTGACAAGGCAGTCCGTTGCCACTTCAACATGACACTGTGTCCGTCGGCATACCCAGGAGATGCCCTCCATGCATGCATACAGCTCGGCCTACAGAGGTTCTGTGCAAGATTAAAGCACACGATAAGATGAGAGGATAATGTCTCCATTGTCATCACGAATGATCATCCAATCACCAGCGATGCTCGAATGCTCGCAAAAAGAGTCGTCGACGTTCAGCTTCAGCCACCCCTCAGGTAGTGGCGTCCAGTTTTTCGATAGCTTAGGCATGTCACCAGCATGCGATAACGGCCGAGCTCTTGGTGCATCCTGCACCACTTGCTTCTCTGTCACTAGACCACCTTACGGGCTGCATTGGATGCCGATCAGAGACTCCGCATAGCTCAGGGGGCTAGCGTCCGGATGAGTCCATGGGTGGCGCTGGCTTATCGTGCGTCAACTTGTTCCTAACATGCCAGTAGTGCCACAAGGTTATCATGAGCTTCATATGATCAAACTCCGGCAAGTCACACATGTGTTACAGTAGCCTCTCCGCTTCGATTTGCTGGATGCTCAAAACATCAGGTAGGCTTGGGACGGCGTCTCCTCCCTTTGTCCTTCCTGTAAGAAAAGGCGGCTAGGGTTTATGCTTCCCGTCAGTGGCGCCGCCGATCTCCCACATGTCCTGTGGCCTTAGGGTCATGGGTGCGCGGTGGATCCCGGCCCTTGCCGGTGGGAGGGCTCCGTTTTCAAGTTTTTCTTCAAATTTTGTCAGGGTTTGTGTCCTGCTCAAGAAGACGAGACGTTGGCGGCTTCTTGAAAATGGAGTAAGGTTCTCCCCGCCTAGCCCCCGTTCCAATGGTGTGTCTAGCATCGTCGGTGGGCGTGTGGAGGTGTGTCTCTGGTGGATCTCGCGGGATTTGGTCGGTGTTTGTCTTTGGTGGATCCGCTCGGATCCGGTCTTTGTTTGTCTTTGTTCATGTGTCTTCAGGTTGGATCCTTCCGATCTAAAATTCTCTTCATCGGCGGCAGTTGCGGTTCTGGGGCATTGTCCTATGGGACCTTAGCACGACGACTTGCCGACTGTCTACTACTACAAGTTGTGCCCGGCTCCAGCGAGGGAGGGGCGATGACGGCGGCGCGCCTTCGGCTCTCTTCAGTGCTTGTAGTCATCGCTAGGTGGTTGCTACCTCTTGAGCATGCGTTGGTTTTCCCTTGAAGAGGAAAGGGTGATGCAGCAAAGTAACGTAAGTATTTCCCTCAGTTTTTGAGAACCAAGGTATCAATCCAGTAGGAGCTTACACACAAGTCGTCTTATACCTGCACAAACAAATAAGAACCTTGCAACCAACACGATAAAGGGGTTGTCAATCCCTTCACGGCCACATGCAAAAGTGAGATCTGATAGAAATAATAAGATAAATATTTTTGGTATTTTTTATGATATATATTTGAAAGTAAAGATTGCAAAATAAAAGACGGAAGAAATAGTAAATTGATAGGAAAATAATATGATGGAAGAAAGACCCGGGGGACATATGTTTCACTAGTGGCTTCTCTCAAGATAGCAAATTCTACGGTGGGTGAACAAATTACTCTCGAGCAATTGATAGAAAAGCGCATAGTTATGAGAATATCTAGGCATGATCATGTATATAGGCATCACGTCCGCGACAAGTAGACCGAAACGATTCTGCATCTACTACTATTACTCCACACACCGACCGCTATCCAGCATGCATCTGGAGTATTAAGTTCATAAGAACAGAGTAATGCATTAGGCAAGATGACATGATGTAGAGGGATAAACTCAAGCAATATGCTATAAACCCCATCTTTTTATCCTCGATGGCAACAATACAATATGTGCCTTGCTGCCCCTGCTGTCACTGAGAAAGGACACCGCAAGATTGAACCCAAAGCTAAGCACATCTCCCATTGCAAGGAAGATCAATCTAGTAGGCCAAACCAAACTGATAATTCGAAGAGACTTGCAAAGATAACAAATCATACATATAAGAATTCAGAGAAGAACCAAATATTGTTCATAGATAATCTTGGTCATAAACCCAGAATTCATCAGATCTCGACAAACGCACCGCAAAAAGAATTACATCGAATAGATCTCCAAGAGAATCGAGGAGAACTCTGTATTGAGATCAAAAGAGAGAGAAGAAGCCATCTAGCTAATAACTATGGACCGAAGGTCTGTGGTAAACTACTCACACATCATCAGAGCGGCTATGGTGTTAATGTAGAAGCCCTCCGTGATCGATTCCCCCTCCGGCGGAGCGCCGGAAAAGGCCCCAAGATGGGATCTCACGGGTATAGAAGGTTGCGGCGGTGGAAATAGGGTTTTGTGGTGCTCCCGGATGTTTTCAGGGTATATGAGTATATATAGGCGAAGGAAGGAGGTCGGTGGAGCCACGAGGGGCCCACGAGGGTGGGGGC
>NC_057802.1:576532291-576546883 GCF_018294505.1 Triticum aestivum
GCCTCTCTACCTCATTGCTTCCTTGACGTCCACTCCAAGTCTCCTGGATTGCGTTTGTTCTAAAAAATAACTCTCCCGAAGGTTTCATTCCGTTTGGATTCCGTGATCGATGCCCCCTCCGGCGAAGCTCCGGAAAAGGCCCCAAGATGGGATCTCACGGGTATAGAAGGTTGCGGCGGTGGAATTAGCTTTTTGGCTCCGTATCTGGTAGTTTGGGGGTAGTAGGTATATATATGAGGAAGAAGTACGTCGGTGGAGCAAGGTGGGCCCCACGAGGGTGGAGGGCGCGCCCCCTACCTCGTGCCTTCCTTGTTGATGTCTTGACGTAGGGTCCAAGTCCTCTGGATCACGTTCGTTCCAAAAATCACGTTCCCAAAGGTTTCATTCCGTTTGGACTACGTTTGATATTCTTTTTCTGCGAAACATTCAAACAGGCAAAAGAACAGCAATTTGCACTGGGCCTTTGGTTAGTAGGTTAGTCCCAAAAATAATATAAAAGTGTATAATAAAGCCCATTAAACATCCAAAACAGATAATATAATAGCATGGAACAATCAAAAATTATAGATACGTTGGAGACGTATCTAGCATCCCCAAGCTTAATTCCTGCTCGTCCTCGAGTAGGTAAATGATAAAAACAGAATTTTTGATGTGGAATGCTACCTAGCATAATTTTCAAAGTAATTTTCTTTATTGTGGCATAAATGTTCAGATCCAAAAGATTCAAGACAAAAGTGTAATATTGGCATAAAATAATAATACTTCAAGCATACTAACAAAGCAATCATGTCTTCTCAAAATAACTTGGCCAAAGAAAGTCATCCCTACAAAATCATATAGTCTGGCTATGCTCTATCTTCACCACACAAAATATTTAAATCATGCACAACCCCGATGACATGCCAAGCAATTGTTTCATACTTTTGATGTTCTCAAACTATTTCAATCTTCATGCAATACATGAGCGTGAGCCATGGACATAGCACTATATGTGGAATAGAATGGTGGTTGTGGAGAAGACAAAAAGGAGAAGATAGTCTCACATCAACTAGGCGTATCAACGGGCTGTGGAGATGCCCATCAATAAATATCAATGTGAGTGAGTAGGGATTGCCATGCAACGGATGCACTAGAGCTATACGTGTATGAAAGCTCAACAAAAGAAACTAAGTGGGTGTGCATCCAACTCGCTTGCTAACGAAGACCTAGGGCATTTTGAGGAAGCCCATCATTGGAATATACAAGCCAAGTTCTATAATGAAAAATTCCCACTAGTATATGAAAGTGACAACATAGGAGACTCTCTATCATGAATATCATTGTGCTACTTTGAAGCACAAGTGTGGTAAAAGGATAGTAACATTGTCCCTTCTCTCTTTTTCTCTCATTTTTTTATTTATTTTTTTATTTGGGCCTTTTCTCTTTTTTATGGCCTCTTTTTTTTCTTGTCTTTTTTTTCATCCGGAGTCTCATCCCGACTTGTGGGGGAATCATGGTCTCCATCATCCTTTCCTCACTTGGGACAATGCTCTAATAATGATGATCATCTCACTTTTATTTACTTACAACTCAAAAATCATAACTCAATACTTAGAACAAAATATGACTATGTGAATGCCTTCGGCGGTGTACCGGGATATGCAATGAATCAAGAGCGACATGTATGAAAGAATTATAAGGGTGGCTTTGCCACAAATACGATATCAACTACATGATCATGCAAAGCAATATGACAATGATGAAACGTGACATAACAAATGGAACAATGGTAAGTTGCATGGCAATATATCTCGGAATGGCTATGGGAATGCCATAATAGGTAGGTATGGTGGCTGTTTTGAGGAAGGTAATGGTGGGTGTATGATACCGGCGAAAGGTGCGCGGTATTAGAGAGGCTAGCAATGGTGGAAGGGTGAGAGTGCGTATAATCCATGGACTCAACATTAGTCATAAAGAACTCACATACTTATTGCAAAAATCTATTAGTTATCGAAACAAAGTACTACGCGCATGCTCCTAGGGGGATAGATTGGTAGGAAAAGACCATCGCTCATCCCCGACCGCCACTCATAAGGAAGACAATCAATAAATAAATCATGCTCCGACTTCATCACATAACGGTTCACCATACGTGCATGCTACGGGAATCACAAACTTTAGAACAAGTATTTGTCAAATTCACAACTACTCAACTAGCGTGACTCTAATATCACCATCTTCATATCTCAAAACAATTATCAAGTATCAAACTTCTCATAGTATTCTATGCACTTTATATGATAGTTTTTATTATACCTATCTTGGATGTTCATCATATTAGGACTAATTTTATAGCCAAAGAAAACTACCATGCTGCTCTATAGGAATTTCAAAATAATATAAGTGAAGCATGAGAGATAAATAATTTCCATAAAATAAAACCACCACCGTGCTCTAAAAAGATATAAGCGGAGCACTAGAGCAAAATTATCTAGCTCAAAAGATATAAGTGAAGCACATAGAGTATTCTAATAAATCCCGATTCATGTGTGTCTCTCCAAAAGGTGTGTACAGCAAGGATGATTGTGGTAAACTAAAAAGCAAAGACTCAAGTCATACAAGACGCTCCAAGCAAAACACATATCATGTGGTGAATAAAAATATAGCCTCAAGTGAAGTTACCGATGGATGAAGACGAAATAGGGGATGCCTTCCGGGGCATCCCCAAACTTAGGCTTTTGGTTGTCCTTGAATTTTACCTTGGGGTGCCTTGGGAATCCCCAAGCTTAGGCTCTTGCCACTCCTTGTTCCATAATCCATCAAATCTTTACCCAAAACTTAAAAACTTCACAACACCAAACTCAACCGAAAATCTCATGAGCTCCGTTAGTATAAGAAAACAAATCACCACTTCAAGGTACTGTAATGAACTCATTCTTTATTTATATTGGTGTTAAACATACTGTATTCCAACTTCTCTATGGTTCATACCCCCCGATACTAGCCATAGATTCATCAAAATAAGCAAACAACACACGAAAAACAGAATCTGTCAAAAAACAGAACAGTCTGTAGTAATCTGGATCAAACATATACTTCTGTAACTCCAAAAATTCTGAAATAAATTGGTGGACGTGAGGAATTTTTCTATTAATCATCTGCAAAAGGAATCAACCTAAAAGCACTCTCCAGTAAAAAATGGCAGCTAATCTCGTGAGCGCTAAAGTTTCTGTTTTTTACAGCAAGATCATAAAGACTTCACCCAAGTCTTCCCAAAGGTTCTACTAGGCACAAACACTAACTAAAACATAAAACCAAATCTAAACAGAGGCTAGATGAATTATTTATTACTAAACAGAAACAAAAAGCAAGAAACTAAAATAAAAGTGGGTTGCCTCCCAACAAGCGCTATCGTTTAACACCCTTAGCTAGGCATAAAAACGAGAATAGATCTAGGTATTGCCATCTTTGGTGTTGGGAAAGAAAAGAGAAACTTTCTTATCTATAGCATTTATCTTTCTATTTTGAGAAAGCACGTGGCCATTAAGCAGGCTACGGAAATTTGCATCTAAGCTAGTCTTCATTTCTTTGATAATTTCATTTTGATAAAAGCACAAAAGAGAGGTGGATCCAACCTTCTCACTCATGGGGTGCCCAGATATAGTTTTCATCTTTTCATAGGTATCTATGGGATCCCCCTCAAGAAAACCTTCTTCAAAAATAGAATCTAAAACTTGCTTGAACGAAGAGGGTAAGCCAACATAAAAGCTTTTTAGGTATATCTCAATTTGGTATTGAGGCACATAGCTAGCTCGGATCCTTAATAACCTATCCCAAGCATCTTTTAAAGACTCATCAAGTAAATAACGAAAAATTCCGGGGTCATCTTCATTGAAATTATTCAAACCCTCATTGATAACCCTGGTAGGTCTTTCCATAGCATCATTATTTATGAGCCTAGAGAGGACAGAGGGACTAACCAAAGTATTAAAACCCGGGAGAGAACCCTTAGCCCTTTTTGATTCGTCCATGGTGAAAGAAAAACAAAAGGGAAAGAGGCGAATAAAACGGCAAAGGTGAAGTGGGGGAGAGGAAAACGAGAGGCAAATGGAAAATAATGTAATGTGAGGGATAAGAGTTTGTGATGGGTACTTGGTATGTCTTGACTTGACTTGACTTGACGTAAGCCTCCCCGGCAACGGCGCCAGAAATCCTTCTTGCTACCTCTTGAGCATGCGTTGGTTTTTCCTTGAAGAGGAAAGGGTGATGCAGCAAAGTAATGTAAGTATTTCCCTCAGTTTTTGAGAACCAAGGTATCAATCCAGTAGGAGGTTACACACAAGTCGCCTTATACCTGCACAAACATATAAGAACCTTGCAACCAACACGATAAAGGGGTTGTCAATCCCTTCATCGCCACTTGCAAAAGTGAGGTCTGATAGAAATAATAAGATAAATATTTTTGGTATTTTTATGATATAGATTGGAAAGTAAAGATTGCAAAATAAAAGACGGAAGAAATAGTAAATTGATAGGAAAATAATATGATGGAAGATAGACCCGGGGGCCATAGGTTTCACTAGTGGCTTCTCTCAAGATAGCAAATTCTACGGTGGGTGAACAAATTACTCTCGAGCAATTGATAGAAAAGCGCATAGTTATGAGAATATCTAGGCATGATCATGTATATAGGCATCACGTCCGCGACAAGTAGACCGAAACGATTATGCATCTACTACTATTACTCCACACACCGACCGCTATCTAGCATGCATCTAGAGTATTAAGTTCATAAGAACAGAGCAATGCATTAGGCAAGATGACATGATGTAGAGGGATAAACTCAAGCAATATGATATAAACCCCATCTTTTTATCCTCGATGGCAACAATACAATACGTGCCTTGCTGCCCTGTTGTCACTGGGAAAGGACACCGCAAGATTGAATCCAAAGCTAAGCACATCTCCCATTGCAAGAAAGATCAATCTAGTAGGCGAAACCAAACTGATAATTCGAAGAGACTTGCAAAGATAACAAATCATACATATAAGAATTCAGAGAAGAACCAAATATTGTTCATAGCTAATCCTGATCATAAACCCACAATTCATTGGATCTCGGCAAACACACCGCAAAAAGAATTACATCGAATAGATCTCCAAGAGAATCGAGGAGAACTTTGTATTGAGATCCAAAGAGAGAGAAGAAGCCATCTAGCTAATAACTATGGACCCGAAGGTCTGTGGTAAACTACTCACACATCATCGGAGAGGCTATGGTGTTGATGTAGAAGCCCTCCGTGATCGATTCCCCCTCTGGCGGAGCGCCGGAAAAGGCCCCAAGATGGGATCTCACGGGTACAGAAGGTTGCGGCGGTGGAAATAGGGTTTCATGGTGCTCTCGGATGTTTTTAAGGTATCTGAGTATGTATAGGCGAAGGAAGGAGCACGGTGGAGCCACGAGGGGCCCATGAGGGTGGGGGCGCGCCTCCCTGCCTCGTGGCTTCCTCGTTGCTTCCTTAACGTCCACTCCAAGTCTCCTGGATTGCGTTTGTTCCAAAAATAACTCTCCCGAAGTTTTCATTCCGTTTGGATTCTGTTTGATATTCCTTTTTTGTGAAACACTGAAATAGGCAAAAAAACAGCAATTTGCACTGGGCCTTTGGTTAGTAGGTTAGTCCCAAAAATAATATAAAAGTGTATAATAAAGCCCATTAAACATCCAAAACAGATAATATAATAGCATGGAAGAATTAAAAATTATAGA
This sequence comes from Triticum aestivum, assembly GCF_018294505.1. NCBI lineage: Eukaryota > Viridiplantae > Streptophyta > Magnoliopsida > Poales > Poaceae > Triticum > Triticum aestivum. The sequence continues at coordinate 576,538,038 of NC_057802.1, forward strand.
TACGTTGGAGATGTATCAGTGGTCTATGAATCTGGATGTAATTTTTATTATTTCTGGTGTTCATTGTACTACCATGATTGAAGATGAATAGATCGACAGTTTCCCGCAAAAAAATCAGGTATGCTCCAATGTTCCGCCTGTTGGGGAACGTAGTATTTCAAAAAAATTCCTACGATCACGCAAGATCTATCTAGGAGATGCATAGCAACGAGCGGGGAGAGTGTGTCCACGTACCCTCATAGACCGAAAGCGGAAGCGTTTAGTAACGTGGTTGATGTAGTCGAACGTCTTCGCGATCCAACTGATCAAGTACCGAACGCACGGCACCTCCGCGATCTGCACATGTTCGGCTCAGTGACGTCCCTCGAATTCTAGATCCAGCTGAGGCCGAGGGAGAGTTTCGTGAGCACGACGGCGTGGTGACGGTGATGATGAAATTACCGGCGCAGGGCTTCGCCTAAGCACTACAACAATATGACCGAGGTGGTAAACTGTGGAGGGGGCACCGCACACGGCTAAAGATCAACTTGTGTCTATGGGGTGCCCCCCTGCCCCCGTATATAAAGGAGCAAGGGGGAGGCCGGCCGGCCCTCATAGGGCGCGCCCAAGGGGGGCAATCCTACTCCAAGTAGGAGTTGGATCCCCCCTTTCCTAGTCCAACTAGGAGAAGATGGAAGAAGAGGGAAAAGAGAAGGAAGGAGGGGGCGCCGCCCCTCCCCCTAGTCCAATTCGGACTAGGCCCATGGGGGTGGCGGGCCAGCCCTTGGCTGCCCCTCTCTCTTTCCCCAAGGCCCAATAAGGCCCATTACTTCTCCGGTGGTTCCGATAACCCTTCCGGCACTCCGATATTTATCCGGTGACCCCCAGAACTCATCCGGTGTCCGAATAACATCATCCAATATATCATTCTTTATGTCTCGACCATTTAGAGACTCCTCGTCATGTCCGTGATCTCATTTGGGACTCCGAACAAACTTCGGTCATCAAATCACATAACTCATAATACAAATCGTCATCGAACGTTAAGCGTGCGGACCCTACGGGTTCGAGAACTATGTAGACATGACCGAGACACATCTCCGGTCAATAACCAATAACGGAACCTGGATGCTCATATCGGGTCCTACATATTCTACGAAGATCCTTATCGGTCAAAACGCATAACAACATACGTTGTTCCCATTGTCATCGGTATGTTACTTGCCCGAGATTCGATCGTCGGTATCATCATACCTAGTTCAATCTCGTTACCGGCAAGTCTCTTTACTCGTTCCGTAAAGCATCATCCCGCAACTAACTCATTATTCACTTTGCTTGCAAGGCTTATAGTGATGATCATTACGGAGAGGGCCCAGAGATACCTCTCCGATACACGGAGTGACAACTCCTAATCTAGATCTATGCCAAATCAACAAACACCATCGGAGACACCTGTAGAGCATCTTTATAATCACCCAGTTACGTTGTGACGTTTGATAGCACACTAAGTGTTCCTCCGGTATTCGGGAGTTGCATAATCTCATAGTCAGAGGAACATGTATAAGTCATGAAGAAAGCAATAGCAATAAAACTAAACGATCATTATGCTAAGCTAACGAATGGGTCTTGTCCATCACATCTCCCTTTCATCAAATGACAACACATGTCTATGGCTAGGAAACTTAACCATCTTTGATTAACGAGCTAGTCAAGTAGAGGCATACTAGGGACACTTTGTTTTGTCTATGTATTCACACATGTATCAAGTTTCCGGTTAATACAATTCTAGCATGAATAATAAACATTTATCATGATATAAGGAAATAAAATAATAACTTTATTATTGCCTCTAGGGCATATTTCCTTCACCGCCATTGCATGCCAACGCACCGCCGCTAACAGGCATCTGCAAAAGGCATGAAAAGTGTCCTCCGGCTCCATCGCAAAGAGGGGGCATGCGTGAGAAATCTCAAGACCTCGGTGTTTTTTATTAAACCACGTAGGTAAATAGTCGGTTATTAAGAGCCAGATGAACGTGCAAACCTTAGGAGGAGCAGGGCACCTCCAAATAAAAGCCCAGACCACGTCATCCGTCCAGTGCCCTACTGATTCCGACTGAAGAAGGTCAAAGATGATCCTCCAGCGCCAGTCGATAAATGCTCCACACAGAGAAGACACTGCTTCGCTCCAGGGCCCAAGCAAGGTGATCGTCACCCATTCGTGGCGATGTGTGAATTTTCAATAACTCCTATACATCTACTAGAAAAAAGATGTCACAAAGTACATCCACATGCCAAGCACCATCACTACTAGAAAAAGGGTCATCTGTCCCGGTTGGCAATTCCTCTTGAGTTGCTCGCATACGATCTGGTGGTAGGAGTTCATCCCGCATCCGAAAGATCTAATTTGAAGAAGGGGGTCAATACATATATATATATATATATATATATGAATAAATGAAACTCAACACAAATGATGGTAATAAAATAAAATTGTGAATATTATTGCTTACGCACTTCATATTGTTCGTCAGAGTAGCCCCGCTCACAGGTCGTGTGGCGGATGGACTTGCAAACGTAGTATCCACAGAAATCATTCCCTTGTTCCTGCCACAACCACTTTAAAAGAAATAGATGTCAATCAAAATGATTAGCAAGCATGCTAAATGGTATTGATGAAACTAGCGCTTGAATCACTAGGAGATGCGCGCAACATGCTACTATAGTACTTACTTTCGGGTGTCTAAAATTGCAGCTTCTTCGCCAGTCCCGGAGCTTTTTTGGTGAATTTTCTCCAAACCCTGCCAGACAAAGAAAACAATTACTTGATATCAGGAAATGAACAAAGTTGCTGATATGGTGGATAATGATCGATTTAACTTACTTCTCGAGCATTTGAGTCATGTCCGCATAGTCCTGGGGATCTTTTCGTCTCGAGTCTAAGACGGTTACTAGTCCCTGCTCAAGCTTAATCTCTAGGAGAATATAGTGGAAGCTGTGCACGCATGCATAAGTCATCAATTACATTACTATAACCTGGACTAATAAGGGAAACCGAATATGCACAAGACAGTAACACTCACTTGAAGTTGTAAGGAAAGAGTATTATATCTTTGTTTTCATTTATTACCAACGATTGTAGCAAGTTGGCCTCGGTATTTTCGGCATGATATTTAACCTCACTTGCATCTATGAGATTTGTGTTAATGAACCCAATATCATCGATTTGTCTTTTCTTCAATTCGGTGATCTTCAATCTGCATAATATAGTGAGGATAATTATAAATACATGCAATGAAAGAGCTGACCTATATAGAGAGACTTAGTGACAGAAGTAGTACTACTTGCAGACAGTAGCAAGTGACCGTTGATTTATCGAGGGCCTTTTGATTGAAAAACTGGAAGAACTCCTCAAATGGAATATTCAACAGTTCAATTCCAACGAGGTCATGCTCCTCTTTAACTCTTAGCGTCAAAGTATTCCTCCCCCCAGACTCTCTGCAGGTTTTCATGTACCAATCATGGAATCTTCGCATCATCTTTGTTAGAGATCTTTCATCTTTGACGAGAGGCTTCCCGTACTCGTATCTGTGTTCCTCCACCTCCAAGAAATCATAATGTACATCGTCGGGCAGGTAATCTCCAAGATTGCTATAACCGGGCACCATCCTCGGATCATTAGCGACGATGTCGCTAGACACCTTGAGCGGGGGGCACGATTGGTTCGCTTGTTCGCCGAGATGGGCAATTTTTTCCCAGCTCGTCGTTCTTTTAACCATTGATCACTGACAGTACTTCCCGACCGCTCCGCTTCGAAAAATGTCTTTGCAATAATGCGCTCATAGTTGCCTTTCGGCGGAGACTTTGGTGGTTTTGTCAGGGCAGCCAGAGTGCACTTCGCTTTCACCGGATCTACCTTCTCCTCCGGAGGTGGATGTTTCTTTGCTTTCACCCCTTGAAAGAAGTTCGTCACTTCGGCTCGCACAATCTTCGCGTTCTCCTCCGGGGTCCTCTCGTATGGTAACTTCTCTGGAGTCTTCAGAGAAGGACCGAATCTGTATTGCCTCCCGCCTCTGGCTGTACTGCTAGACGCCGGCAGAGCAGACGGAGCAGCTGCGGCCGTCTTCTTTCCTTGCTTACGAGGCGGAGGAGAAGGACTACGACGCGCCGGAGCAGCTAGAGCGGCGGCGGGTCTCTTCCGCCCTTGCTGACGAGGCGGAGAAGAAGGAGGCTGGCTGCTCGGGCGCGCCGGCGCAGGCGGAGAAGGAGGCGGAGTGCCGCCACGCGCCGGAGAAGGTGGCTGAGTGCCCTGATCACTCGCCGGAGGAGGAGGTGGAGGACGAGGCGGAGTGCCCTTACTCGCCGGAGGAGGAGGAGGAGGCAGAGGCGTCTAGTTCGGAAGGTTGATGAGCTCCTTCCGCCATAGGCATGGAGTCTTCAGAGCAGGACCCAGCCGAGTCTCCCCTTCACCGGTAGGGTGGTCAAGCTGGAGGTCCTCAAATCCATCCGTTATTTCGTCCACCGTCACCCTAGCATATCCTTCTGGAATCGGACGACCGTGAAAAGTTGCGCCGGGTTCAAGAGGTCGAACAGAGCCGACAGCCGCCTTGACTTTGAAGTTCTGCCATTGCGTCGTAAGGTGGCAATGTTGAGACTCCGTGATAGCATCCACGGGGTAGCTAGCTGGAGCCGTCAAGACATGCTCCAGCTGAAGCAGCTTGGTGGAAGCCACGCTGCTTCTGCGCTGAGATGGCGGGGTAGTTTCGGCAGGTCGCTTGCTGCGAGCTACGTCTCGTTCCTCTAGCGCTTGAACCCTTTCGTGCAGCTTCTGAATTTGGGTCTGCTCCACTTTTTTCCTCCTCTCCTGGCATTTGTAACCGCCTATGTCCGGAAAACCAGCCTTCCACGGAACAGAGCCTGGTGTGCCTCGTGTCCGTCCAGGGTGCTCAGGATTCCCGAGGGCCATTGTGAGCTCGTCGTTCTCTCTGTCTGGAACGAACGTCCCTTGCTGCGCTGCATCGATATAGTGCTGAAGCCTCTGGACTGGTATTCTCATTTGCTCGTCCGTCCCAACGCACTTCCCTGATACAGGGTCCAAGGTTCCGCCAGCCCCGAAGAACCAAGTCCGGCAACGGTCTGGCCAGTTCATTGTCTCTGGTTCGATCCCTTTATCAAGCAGATCATTCTCAGCCTTGGCCCACTTAGGTCGGGCTTTGAGGTAGCCACCTGACCCCGTGCGATGGTGAAGCTTCTTCCTCGCAGCATTTTTCTTGTTTGTCGCTGACATCTTCTTACTCTTTTCTGATGTCTTGTGGGCCACAAATACGGGCCAATGATCTCTGATCTTCTCATATTTGCCGATGAATTCTGGTGTCTCTTCTTTGTCGACAAACGTTTTCAGCTCATTCTTCCACCTCCTGAATAGGTCTGCCATCTTCTTAAGAGCATGAGACTTGATTAATTGCTCTTTAACTGGCTTCTCCGGATCCTCCTCTGGCGGTAGGGTGAAATTTTCCTTCAGCTCAGTCCAAAGATCATCTTTCTGCATATCATTGACATAAGACACCTCAGGGTCTTCCTTCTTAGGCTTATACCATTGGTGGATGCATCGGGATCTTGTCCCTAACAAGAACCCCGCACTGAGCAGCAAATGCTTCCTTTGTCCGGATGGGTTCAATCGGTTGGCCGTCGCGCGCGATTGCTGTGATCTCAAACCTTTCATCCGAGCGCAACTTTTTCTTCGGGCCTCATCTCTTTACCGAAGTTGTGCTCGATCCGGAGGGCTAGAAAAAAGAAGAAAGACGAGAGTTAATTAATGTGTGTACATACCAAAACAATGAATGCATCAATTAGCTAGTCAGCACAGGCTTAACTAATATATTTACCTGGCCGGACTCTGTTCGGTCACCGGAGCCGTCACCACGGGCTCCTTCTTGCACCAGCATTGGGTCACCGGAGCCATCATAATCATGTCTTTCCTCCTCCACTTTCCGATCACCGTAGCCTGCTTCTTCACCCTGTTCTTCCAGACCATCATTGTCTTAAGATACGACAAGACATCACCTCCGGCTAAGATTATGTCCCCCAACACCTCTTCTGCTTCCTCGTCTCGTCCGTGCTCCATTGTTTCTGCAAATATTACAACATGGCAATTATTACACAAACATGACAGCAGGTGGATATATTAGTGCAATCGTAGACCTAGCTTATTCCGGGTTTGGGGTGGCCTCGGCAACGCTTCAAGGGTAGGGGCGCCGCGGGAGGGGGTAGGAGACCGACATCGTTTTTTTCTAGGGTTTGGGTGTCCTCGAGAGTTTTGGTCGAGCGAGAGGGCCGGGGGGTGCTCCCGTGGTATAAGTTATCACGGTCGAAGTTATCCCGGAGGGGGTTATATCGACAACGACGACATACATACATGGGAAAATAATGTTATCGGGGAGGGGGTAGGTCGAACCCCCCCCCCTCGTGTTGAAGTTATCGGGACACGGGGTATATCGAGAATGACATATCCGATAAAAAAATAAGAAGACGAAGAAGAAATAAAAAGAGGAGAAGAAGATATTAATAGAGGAGAAGATTGAAGAAAAAAAGAAGAAAAAAAAGAGGAGAAGAAGAAAGGAATAGAGGAGAAGAAGAAAGGAATAGAGGAGAAGAAGAGAAAATAGAATATAAAACAATGAATGCATCTATTTTCTCTTCTTCTCCTCTATTCCTTTCTTCTTCTCCTCTTCTTTTTCTTCTTTTTTCTTCTTCTTATTTATTTATCCTCTTCTTCTCCTTTCTTCCTCTTCTTATTTTCCTTTTTCCTCTCATTCTTTTTCTTCTTCTTCCTTTCCTAGCTAGATATATAAAACTTCTCTAAAAATGTAACTTTTGCATATATACATGGAAAAAAATGTTATCGGGGAGGGGGTATATCGACCCCCCCCCTCGACCTTCTTTTCCTTCTTCTTCCTTCTTCCTTCTTCCTCTTTTCTTCTCCAACACAAAACACATCTCATCTCATATCATTTCATCAAAAAATAATTCTTTGCATATGAACATACATACATTTACTTTTTTTCTTAAATGTTACATATGAACTAGGCCCATGGGGGGGTGCGGCCAGCCCTTGGCTGCCCCTCTCTCTTTCCCCTAGGCCTAGTAAGGCCCATTACTTCTCCGGTGGTTCCGATAACCCTTCCGGCACTCCGATATTTATCCGGTGACCCCCGGAACTCATCCGATGTCCGAATAACATCATCCAATATATCATTCTTTATGTCTCGACCATTTCGAGACTCCTCGTCATGTCCGTGATCTCATTTGGGACTCCGAACAAACTTCGGTCATCAAATCACATAACTCATAATACAAATCATCATCGAACGTTAAGCGTGCGGACCCTATGGGTTCGAGAACTATGTAGACATGACCGAGACACATCTCCAGTCAATAACCAATAGCGGAACCTAGATGCTTATATTGGCTCCTACATATTCTATGAAGATCCTTATTGGTCAAACCGCATAACAACATACGTTGTTCCCTTTGTCATCCCTATGTTACTTGCCCGAGATTCGATCGTCGGTATCATCATACCTAGTTCAATCTCGTTACCGGCAAGTCTCTTTACTCGTTCCGTAAAGCATCATCCCGCAACTAACTCATTATTCACTTTGCTTGCAAGGCCTATAGTGATGATCATTATGGAGAGGGCCCAGAGATACCTCTCCGATACATGGAGTGACAAATCCTACTCTAGATCTATGCCAACTCAACAAACACCATCGGAGACACCTGTAGAGCATCTTTATAATCACCCAGTTACGTTGTGACGTTTGATAGCACACTAAGTGTTCCTCCGATATTCGGGAGTTGCATAATCTCATAGTCAGGGGAACATGTATAAGTCATGAAGAAAGCAATAGCAATAAAACTAAACGATCATTATGCTAAGCTAACGAATGGGTCTTGTCCATCACATCTCCCTTTCATCAAATGACAACACATGTCTATGGCTAGGAAACTTAACCATCTTTGATTAACGAGCTAGTCAAGTAGAGGCATACTAGGGACACTTTGTTTTGTCTATGTATTCACACATGTATCAAGTTTCCGGTTAATACAATTCTAGCATGAATAATAAACATTTATCATGATATAAGGAAATAAAATAATAACTTTATTATTGCCTCTAGGGCATATTTCCTTCACCGCCATTGCATGCCAATGCACCGCCGCCAACAGGCATCTGCAAAAGGCATGAAAAGTGTGCTCCGGCTCCATCACAAAGAGGGGGCATGCGTGAGAAATCTCAAGACCTTGGTGTTTTTTTATTAAACCACGTAGGTAAATAGTCGGTTATTAAGAGCCAGATGAACATGCAAACCTTAGGAGGAGCAGGGCACCTCCAAATAAAAGCCCAGACCTCGTCATCCGTCCAGTGCCCTACTCATTCCGACTGAAGAAGGTCAAAGATGATCCTCCAGCGCCAGTCGATAAATGCTCCACACAGAGAAGACACTGCTTTGCTCCGGGGCCCAAGCGAGGTGATCGTCACCCATTCGTGGCGATGTGTGAATTTTCAATAACTCCTATACATCTACTAGAAGATGTCACAAAGTACATCCACATGCCAAGCACCATCATTAGTAGAAAAAGGGTCATCTGTCCCGGTTGGCAAGGGCCTTTTGTCCCGGTTGTTGAACCGGGACTAAAGGGTCGTTACTAATGCCCTAGCCCTTTAGTCCCCCTTCTTACATGAACCGGGACAAATGGGCCTCCACGTGGCCGGTGCGGCGAGCCCAGGTAGGAGGGCCTTTGGTCCCGGTTGGTGGCACTAACCGGGACCAATAGGCATCCACGCGTCAGCATTTCAGGGGCTGG
>NC_057802.1:576546921-576551414 GCF_018294505.1 Triticum aestivum
GGGGTTTTGGGGGGTTAATTTAGGTGTTTCATATATTGTGTTAGCTAGCTAATTAATAGAGAGAAGTGTCCTCTCTTATCTCCGTGCTTGGTCGACGCTACGTACTATATACGTATAGAGAGGACTAGACACGCTAGCTAGTAAGCAAATGAAGGAAACAGAAGATCGTCATGAACATATGCATACAGAGAGAAGTGATATCGACCACCTCTCCTTCTCCGAGAGATTGGTCGAACAACAAGTTCTCGTATATCTATCCGACACTACCGGCTACATATATACAATAATTATCTCTTACAATATAATCTCCTAATTATATATGAACACAGGGTCCACATAGTATTCTCCGTTTTCAGCGATCACGTGGTCAAGGAAGAATGCTGCCGATTCCTCTTGAGTTGCTCGCATACGATCTGGTGGTAGGAGTTCATCCCGCATCCGAAAGATCTAATTTGAAGAAGGGGGTCAATACACACACACACACACACACACACACACACACATATATATATATATATGAATAAATGAAACTCAACACAAATGATGGTAATAAAATAAAATTGTGAATATTATTGCTTACGCACTTCATATTGTTCGTCAGAGTAGCCCCGCTCACAGGTCGTGTGGCGGATGGACTCGCAAATGTAGTATCCACAGAAATCATTCCCTTGTTCCTGCCACAACCACTTTACAAGAAATAGATGTCAATCAAACTGATAAGCAAGCATGCTAAATGGTATTGATGAAACTAGTGCTTGAATCACTAGGAAATGCGCGGAACATGCTACTATAGTACTTACTTTCGGGTGTCTAAAATTGCAGCTTCTTCAGCAGTCCCGGAGCTTTTTTGGTGAATTTTCTCCAAACCCTGCCAGACAAAGAAAACAATTAATTGATATCAGGAAATGAACAAAGTTGCTGATATGGTGGATAATGATTGATTTAACTTACTTCTCGAGCATTTGAGTCATGTCCGCATAGTCCTGGGGATCTTTTCATCTCGAGTCTAAGACGGTTACTAGTCCCTGCTCAAGCTTAATCTCTAGGAGAATATAGTGGAAGCTGCGCACGCATGCATAAGTCATCAATTACATTACTATAACCTGGACTAATAAGGGAAACCGAATATGCACAAGACAGTAACACTCACTTGAAGTTGTAAGGAAAGAGTATTATATCTTTGTTTTCATTTATTACCAACGATTGTAGCAAGTTGGCCTCGGTATTTTTGGCATGATATTTAACCTCAGTTGCATCTATGAGATTTGTGTTAATGAACCCAATATCACCGATTTATCTTTTCTTCAATTCGGCGATCTTCAATCTGCATAATATAGTGAGGATAATTATAAATACATGCAATGAAAGAGCAGACCTATATAGAGAGACTTAATGACAGAAGTAGTACTACTTACAGACAGTAGCAAGTGACCCTTGATTTATCGAGGGCCTTTTGATTGAAAAACTGGAAGAACTCCTCAAATGGAACATTCAACAGTTCAATTCCAACAAGGTCATGCTCCTCTTTAACTCTTAGCGTCAAAGTATTCCTCCCCCCAGACTCTCTGTAGGTTTTCATGTACCAATCATGGAATCTTCGCATCATCGTTGTTAGAGATCTTTCATCTTTGACGAGAGGCTTCCCGTACTCGTATCTGTGTTCCTCCACCTCCAAGAAATCATAATGTACATCGTCGGGCAGGTAATCTCCAAGATTGCTATAACCGGGCACCATCCTCGGATCATTAGCGACGATGTCGCTAGAAACCTTGAGCGGGGGGCACGATTGGTTCGCTTGTTCGCCGAGATGGGCAATTTTTTTCCCAGCTCATCGTTCTTTTAACCTCTGATCACTGACAGTACTTCCCAACCGCTCCGCTTCAACAAATGTCTTTGCAATAATGCGCTCATAGTTGCCTTTCGGCGGAGACTTTGGTGGTTTTGTCAGGGCAGCCAGAGTGCGCTTCGCTTTCACTGGATCTACCTTCTCCTCCGAAGGTGGATGTTTCTTTGCTTTCACCCCTTGAAAGAAGTTCGTCACTTCGGCTCGCACGATCTTCGCGTTCTCCTCCGGGGTCTTCTCGTATGGTAACTTCTCTGGAGTCTTCAGAGAAGGACCGAATCTGTATTGCCTCCCGCCTCTGGCTGTACTGCTAGACGCCGGCAGAGCAGACGGAGCGGTTGCGGCCGTCTTCTTTCCTTGCTTACGAGGCGGAGGAGAAGGACTATGACGCGCCGGAGCAGCTGGAGCGGCGGCGGGTCTCTTCCGCCCTTGCTGATGAGGCGGAGAAGGAGGAGGCTGGCTGCTCGGGCGCGCCGGCGCAGGCGGAGAAGGAGGCGGAGTGCCGCGACGTGCCGGAGAAGGAGGCTGACTGCCCTGATCACTCGCCGGAGGAGGAGGCGGAGTGCCCTTACTCGCCGGAGGAGGAGTAGGAGGCGTCCAGTTCGGAAGGTTGATGAGCTCCTTCCGCCATAGGCATGGAGTCTTCAGAGCAGAACCCAGCCGAGTCTCCCATTCACCGGTAGGGTGGTCAAGCTGGAGGTCCTCAAATCCCTCCGTTATTTCGTCCACCGTCACCCTAGCATATCCTTCTGGAATCGAACGACGGTGAAAAGTTGCGCCGGGTTCAGGAGGTCGAACAGAGCCGACAGCCGCCTTGACTTTGAAGTTCTGCCATTGCGTCATATGGTGGCAATGTTGAGACTCCATGATAGCATCCACGGGGTAGCTAGCTGGAGCCGTCAAGACATGCTCCGGCTGAAGCAGCTCCGTGGAAGCCACGCTGCTTCTCCGCTGAGATGGCGGGGTAGCTTCGGGGGTAGTTTCGGCAGGTCGCTTTCTGCAAGCTACGTCTCGTTCCTCTAGCGCTTGAACCCTTTCGTGCAGCTTCTGAATTTTGGTCTGCTCCACTTTTTTCCTCCTCTCCTGGCATTTGTAACTGCCTGCGTCCGGAAAACCAGCCTTCCACAGAACGGAGCCTGGCGTGCCTCGTGTCCGTCCAGGGTGCTCAGGATTCCCGAGGGCCATTGTGAGCTCGTCGTTCTCTCTGTCTGGAACGAACGTCCCTTGCTGCGCTGCATCGATATAGTGCTGAAGCCTCTTGACTGGTATTCTCATTTGCTCGTCCGTCCAAACGCACTTCCCTGATACAGGGTCCAAGGTTCCGCCAGCCCCGAAGAACCAAGTCTGGCAACGGTCCGGCCAGTTCATTGTCTCTGGTTCGATCCCTTTATCAAGCAGATCATTCTCAGCCTTGGCCCACATAGGCCGTGCTTTGAGGTAGCCACCTGACCCCGTGCGATGGTGAAGCTTCTTCTTCGCAGCATTTTTCTTGTTTGTCGCTGACATCTTCTTACTCTTTTCCGATGTCTTGTGGGCCACAAATGCGGGCCAGTGATCTCTGATCTTCTCATATTTGCCGATGAATTCTGGTGTCTCTTCTTTGTCGACAAACGTTTTCAGCTCATTCTTCCACCTCCTGAATAGGTCTGGCATCTTGTTAAGAGCATGAGACTTGATTAATTGCTCTTTAACTGGCTTCTCCGGATCCTCCTGTGGCGGTAGGGTGAAATTTGCCTTCAGCTCAGTCCAAAGATCATCCTTCTGAATATCATTGACATAAGACACCTCAGGGTCTTCCTTCTTAGGCTTATACCATTGGTGGATGCTGATCGGGATCTTGTCCCTAACAAGAACCCCGCACTGAGCAGCAAATGCTTCCTTTGTTCGGATGGGTTCAATCGGTTGGCCGTCGCCCGCGATTGCTGTGATCTCAAACCTTTCATCCGAGCGCAACTTTTTCTTCGGGCCTCGTCCCTTTGCCGAAGGTGTGCTCGATCCGGAGGGCTAGAAAAAGAAGAAAGACGAGAGTTAATTAATATGTGTACATACCAAAACAATGAATGCATCAATTAGCTAGTCAGCACAGGCTTAACTAATATATTTACCTGGCCGGACTCTGTTCGGTCACCGGAGCCGTCACCACGGGCTCCTTCTTGCACCAGCATTGGGTCACTGGAGCCATCATAATCATGTCTTTCCTCCTCCACTCTTCGATCACCGTAGCCTGCTTCTTCACCCTGTTCTTCCAGACTATCATTGTCGTTAAGATACGACAAGACATCACCTCCGGCTAAGACTATGCCCCCCAACACCTCTCCTGCTTCCTCGTCTCGTCCGTGCTCCATTGTTTCTGCAAATATTACAACATGGCAATTATTACACAAACATGACAGCAGGTGGATATATTAGTGCAAATGTAGACCTAGCTTATTCCGGGTTTGGGGTGGCCTCGGCAACGCTTCAAGGGTAGGGGCGCGGCGGGAGGGGGTAGGAGACCGACATCATTTTTTTTCTAGGGTTTCGGTGTCCTCGAGAGTTTTGGTCGAGCGAGAGGGCCGGGGGGTGCTCCCGTGGTATAAGTTATCACGGCCGAAGTTATCCGGGAGGGGGTTATATCGACAACGACGACATACATACATGGGAAAATAAT
>NC_057802.1:576551637-576552567 GCF_018294505.1 Triticum aestivum
AAGATATTAATAGAGGAGAAGATTGAAGAAAAAAAAGAAGAAAAAAAAAGAGGAGAAGAAGATATTTCTCCTCTTCTTCTTATTTATTTCTCCTCTTCTTCCTCCCCTCTTCTTCTCCTTTCTTCCTCTTCTTATTTTCCTTTTTCCTCTCATTCTTTTTCTTCTTCTTGCTTTCCTAGCTAGATATATAAAACTTTTCTAAAAATGTAACTTTTGCATATATATACATGGAAAAAAATGTTATCGGGGAGGGGGTATATCGAGCCCCCCCCCCCTCGACCCTCTTTTCCTTCTTCTTCCTTCTTCCTTCTTCCTCTTTTCTTCTCCAACACAAAACACATCTCATCTCATCTCATTTCATCCAAAAATAATTCTTTGCATATGAACATACATACATTTACTTTTTTTCTTAAATGTTACATATGAACATTTTCTTAAATAAGCATATGAACATTTTCTTAAATAAGCATATGAACATTTTCTTAAATATTAATGAGCATATGAACATACATATCACCAAAAAATAGACCTTTTCTTGGTAACAAAAAAATGCAAAAACGAGCATTATACAGCATATACAGAGCATTATATAGTGGTCGGCGACGGCGACGATGGTTGGCGGTGGCGCGCGCTTACGGATGGCGTGCGGGGACGGCAATGAGAAGGAAAGGGGAGGAGGCAGGGGCTCACAGCGCGGGGAGGGGTCGAGGTCGTCGGCCGGAATCGGTGCGGCAGCGGACGAACGGCCTCGGGGATGAACGGGTCGCGGGAGCCGGCGTGGTGCTTCCCCGCAGCGACGGCGACGACGGGCGCGGGCGACGGCGACTACGGGCGCGGGCGACGACGACGGCGTCGGTGGGGGCGGCGGGGGGCGTCGGGGCAGCCTGGCGGCGACGGGGAGGGGCGACGACGGGGGCGCGCGGACGGCGT
>NC_057802.1:576553204-576559677 GCF_018294505.1 Triticum aestivum
TTGAATAAATTCTATATAATTTTAGTTTCAATAATGCTAGAGATTTATAAAAGCTTTTTAGTTGATTCCTTTAGTACCGGTTCTTTCTGCCCTTTCTGACTTCATTTGTTATTTTTCATGCATTTATTGATTATTTTGAGCTATAAGACCCTGAAATTGAAAAGCACTTCAAATGAACTCTGAAAAGGTTGAAAGTTGGCATGGTATCATCATTTCATCCACATAGCATGTGCAAGAAAGTTGAGAGGGTTACGGCAAAAACTGGATGCACTTCATGTACAAAACGGACAATGGTATCATACTCGTCTGCTACAAAGTTGGCATGGTATCATCATAATAGTTGCGGGAGAAAGTCTTCACTTTTTCTTCGCTTGTGTCATTTGCTTATTGTGCCGTAACCATGGATAATCTTCATCGTTTATCAGGATGCTTGGGTCAGCCTTGACTTTGAAGGGAGGAATTTCATGAAACTTTTCATAATCTTCAGACATGTCTGTCTTGCCCTCCACTCCCACGATGTCCCTTTTTTCTAAAAAACTATGTGGCGCTTTGGCTCATCGTATGATGTATTCGCTTCCTTATCTTTTCTTTTTCTTGGTTTGGTAGACATGTCCTTCACATAGATAACCTGTGCCACATCATTGGCTAGGACGAACGGTTCGTCAGTGTACCCAAGATTTTTCAGATCCACTGTTGTCATTCCATACTGTGGGTCTACCTGTAGCGCGCCTCCTGACAGATTGACCCATTTGCACTTAAACAAAGGGACCTTAAAATCATGTCCGTGGTCAAGTTCCGATATGTCCACTATGTAACCATAATATGTGTCCTTTCCCCTCTCGGTTGCTGCATCAAAGCGGACACCGCTGTTTTGGTTGGTGCTCTTTTGATCTTGGGCGATCGTGTAAAATGTATTCCCATTTATCTCGTATCCTTTGTAAGTCAATACAATCAAAGATGGTCCCCAGGACAACGAGTACAGCTCATCACAAACAATCTTGTCACCTTTGAGACGTGTTTCCAACCAACTGCTGAAAGTCCTGATGTGTTCACATGTAATCCAGTCGTCGCACTGCTCCGGGTGTTTGCAGCGCAGACTGTTCTTGTGTTCATCGACATACGGGGTCACCAAGGTAGAGTTCTGTAGAACTGCGTAGTGTGCTTGAGACCAAGAATATCCGTCCCTCCATATTATTGAGTCCCCTCCAAGCGTAACTTTTCCAGTCAGTCTCCCCTCATACCGCGATTTAGGGAGACCTATCTTCTTAAGGCCAGGAATGAAGTCAACACAAAACCCAATGACATCCTCTGTTTGATGGCCCATGGAGATGCTTCCTTCTGGCCTAGCGCGGTTACGGACATATTTCTTTAGGACTCCCATGAACCTCTCAAAGGGGAACATATTGTGTAGAAATACGGGCCCCAGAATGACAATCTCGTCGACTAGATGAACTAGGACGTGCGTCATGATATTGAAGAAGGATGGTGGGAACACCAGCTCGAAACTGACAAGACATTGCGCCACATCACTCCTTAGCCTTGGTATGATTTCTGGATCAATCACCTTCTCAGAGATTGCATTGAGGAATGCACATAGCTTCACAATGGCTAATCGGACGTTTTCCAGTAGAAGCCCCTCAATGCAACCGGGAGCAGTTGCGTCATAATCACGTGGCAGTCATGAGACTTTAGGTTCTGGAACTTTTTCTCTGGCATATTTATTATTCCCTTTATATTCGACGAGAAGCCAGTCGGGACCTTCATACTGAGCAGGCATTCAAAGAAGATTTCTTTCTCTTCTTTCGTAAGAGCGTAGCTGGCAAGACCTTCATACTGCTTCGGAGGCATGCCGTCTTTTTCGTGCAAACGTTGCAGGTCCTCCCGTGCCTCAGGTGTATCTTTTGTCTTCCCATACACGCCCAAGAAGCCTAGCAGGTTCACGCAAAGGTTCTTCATCACGTGCATCACGTCGATTGAAGAGCGGACCTCTAGGTCTTTCCAGTAGGGTAGGTCCTAAAATATAGATTTCTTCTTCCACATGGGTGTGTGTCCCTCAGCGTCATTCGGAACAGCTAGTCCGCCGGGACCCTTTTCAAAGATTACGTGTAAATCATTGACCATAGCAAGTACGTGATCACCGGTACGCATGGCGGGCTTCTTCCAATGATCTGCCTCGCCTTTGAAAAGCTTGCCTTTCTTTCGACATTGATGGTTGGTCGGAAGAAATCGACGATGGCCCAGGTACACATTCTTCCTGTATTTGTCCAGGTATATACTTTCAGTGTCATCTAAACAGTGCGTGCATGTGTGGTATCCCTTGTTTGTCTGTCCTGAAAGGTTACTGAGAGCGGGCCAATCGTTGATGGTTACAAACAGCAACGCGTGCAGGTTAAATTCCTCCTGTTTGTGCTCATCCCACGTACGTACACCGTTTCCATTCCACAGCTGTAAAAGTTCTTCAACTAATGGCCTTAGGTACACATCAATGTCGTTGCCGGGTTGCTTAGGGCCTTGGGTGAGAACTGGCATCATAATGAAGTTCCGCTTCATGCACATCCAAGGAGGAAGGTTATACATACATAGAGTCACGGGCCAGGTGTTGTGATTGTTGCTCTGCTCTCCGAAAGGATTAATGCCATCGGCGCTTAAACCAAAACATACGTTCCTTGGGTCACCTGCAAACTCAGCCCAGTACTTTCTCTCGATTTTTCTCCACTGCGACCCGTCAGCGGGTGCTCTCAACTTCCCGTCTTTCTTACGGTCCTCACTGTGCCATCGCATCAACTTGGCATGCTCTTCGTTTCTGAACAGACGTTTCAACCGTGGTATTATAGGAGCATACCACATCACCTTCGCAGGAACCCTCTTCCTGGGGGCCTGCCGTCAACATCACCAGGGTCATCTCGTCTGATCTTATACCGCAATGCACCGCATACCGGGCATGCGTTCAGATCCTTGTACGCACCGCGGTAGAGGATGCAGTCATTAGGGCATGCATGTATCTTCTGCACCTCCAATCCTAGAGGGCATACGACCTTCTTTGTTGCGTATGTACTGTCGGGCAATTCGTTATCTTTTGGAAGCTTCTTCTTCAATATTTTCAGTAGCTTCTCAAATCCTTTGTCAGGCACAGCATTCTCTGCCTTCCACTGCAGCAATTCCAGTACGGTACCGAGCTTTGTGTTGCCATCTTCGCAATTGGGGTACAACCCTTTTTTGTGATCCTCTAACATGCGATCGAACTTCAGCTTCTCCTTTTGACTTTCGCATTGCGTCCTTGCATCGACATGACCCGGCGGAGATCATCATCATCGGGCACATCGTCTGGTTCCTCTTGATCTTCAGCAACTTCCCCGTTGCAGCATCATTGGGCACATCGTCTGGTTCCTCTTGATCTTCAGCAGCTTCCCCCGTTGCAGCATCACCGTATTCAGGAGGCACATAGTTGTCATCGTCCTCTTCTTCTTCGCCGTCTTCCATCATAACCCCTATTTCTCCGTGCCTCGTCCAAACATTATAGTGTGGCATGAAACCCTTGTAAAGCAGGTGGGTGTGAAGGATTTTCCGGTCAGAGTAAGACTTCGTATTCCCACATTTAGGGCATGGACAACACATAAAACCATTCTGCCTGTTTGCCTCAGCCACTTCGAGAAAATTATGCACGCCCTTAATGTACTGGAGGTGTGTCTGTCACCATACATCCATTGCTGGTTCATCTGCGTGCATTATATATAATTAAGTGTGTCAAAAACCATTACAGAACATCATGAATAGATAATTAAGTGACCAAATTAATAGAAGTTCATCATCACATTAAAACCAAAGTACATACATAGTTCTCATCTAACAACATATAGCTCTCCAGAGCATCTAATTAATTAAACCATACATCTAAAGTAAGATTTTTTTTTCTTTCAGAAAGAAGATAAGAACAAGAGGCTCACCACGGTGGTGCCGGCGACGAGATCGACGCGGGCGATCGACGGCGGTGAAGAAGGGAATGGGACGTGACGGGCCACTAAACCTAGACAAATCTCGAGGAAAATGGAACTTTGAGGTCGAGCTTCGAGAGGAGAAAGCTTAACTAGTGTGGCTCGGGCATTTCATCGAACACCTCATGTGCATAGGAGGTGAGCTAGAGCACCACAAAGCCCTCCCCTCGCCGGCCAGAGAAAAACAGAGCACTGGAGTGCTCTGCTCGCGGGCGTGGGGTATATATAGGCACCTCATTGGTCCCAGTTCGTGGCATGAACCGGGACTAAAGGGCAGCCTGTGGTCCCGGTTCAAGCCACCAACCGGGACCAATGGTGATGGGCCAGGAGCGAGGACCATTGGTCCCGGTTCGTCCCACCAACCGGGACCAAAGGGGCCAGACGAACCGGGACCAATGCCCCCACAAGGCCCGGCAGGCCCCTGGCCTCACGAACCGGGACCAATGCCCCCATGGGTCCCGGTTCTGGACTGAACCGGGACTAATGGGCTGACCCGGCCTGAACCAAAGCCCTCTTTTCTACTAGTGCATGAGTGTCAGCAGCTCGGACACCCTTTGAATTCGACTTCTGCCTTGTTGTGTGACCGGTTTCTCTCCTCCATTCCAAGATATCCAACTGTCGTGCCAAACATGAATAGAATTTCCATTTTCTACGCCCATATTAAGCCCTACTTCAGGAGTTCAAGGCCATGTTGAATGGCTTGCCAAGTACTCCCTCCGTCCCATAATATAAGAGCGTTTTTTACACTACTAGTGTCAAAAACACTCTTATATTACGGGACGGAGGGAGTAGCAGATACCCGTTGAGAGAAAACTTTATCTTCTAAGTTGCACATCAAATAGTGTCGTGCCTTTGGTACTCTAGCGACTAGACTATTCGGCTTGGTTAGTAGCCTCCATGCCGAGCGGGCCAATAAAGCCTGATTCAACATGCGGAAGCCCCTCAATCTCAAACCCCCTTCTGATTTTGGTTTGATCAGTTGCGGCTAGCCCCTCCAATGCATTTTCTTCTTTCCATTCTCCACGCCCCTGAAGCCGTATCATACGCATTAGGTCATCACATGTGGACATTGGAAGTTTGGACATACTCATAATATAGGTGGGGATCGATTGTGCAACCGCCTTATGAAGACTTCACGACCGCTCTGGGCAAGGAAAGATATATCCCATGATAACATTCACTTCGTAAGCTTGCTACAGATTGGTGAACCGGTCCTTTGACATGCCCCCATTGGGGGTTGGTTAACCGACATACATTTTCTTGAAAATTATGGTTGTGCACCTCTAGTACTCGGACTATGGCTTCTTTATCGGCCGGGCTGCAATGCTCACCAAAAAAGATTGAGCATTTCTGCGGGTTCACCACTTGCCCGGTACCGACTGCATACCTTGACAGATCCCCTTTAATGTTTATGTCCTCCTCCTCTGTAGCCCCTAAAATAATAGGGTGTCATCCGCAACTAAAAAATGTGATACACAGCATGCGGACACACCCGCAACGACGACATCCTTCCCTCGTGAACTTTCTGCTTTAGTATAGTAGCAAGCCCATCAGCAGCAAAAAGGAATAGAGAGGGTGAGAGAGGGTCTCCCTACCACTGCCTGCGCGACGGTGAAAATGAATCCGAGAAGGCTCCATTCAAATTAACACAGTAATGAACCAAGGTGACACATGTCATTATCCTTCTCACCCTGGTTCGCAAAGCCTATCTTTTGCATCACGTGTGCCACGAATCTCCAATCAACCAGATCAGACACCATGATCTTTCTCTTGCTTTATGTAATGAGTGCACTAAAAAACGAACCGTATATTATCCGTGATTAGTCTGCCTGGCACAAAGGCGCTCTGCTCTGGAGAAATAATTTCATCAAGGAGCAACCTTTGTCTGTTTACCAGACATTTCACGACGATCTTGTACACCTATTACATAGACCTATAGGTCCAAATACGCGGTCATTATTTCTAAATGAACTCCTAACCGTCGGATCTACACGATGATTCATGTACATTTTTTTCTTTTTGATATCTGAAACAGATAAAGAGAAAAGAAAAATGTCCTATGATAATGCTTTTTTTGCGGGAGTCCTATGATAATGCTGGGGTTAGCTAGATTTTCTCCTCCTAATGTCTGCATGGATTCAACACCAGATGTGGTGATATTCATATTGAATTCATGTTCGTAAACGATGCAAAAATTCATATCAAAGTTGCCTGATGATGTCCGGAGCGGAGGCAGGAGTCGAGGAACCAATGATCCAGAGAGACCAATCCCTAGTCGACCGGCCGCCCACCACGCCGGCAAGCCACAACGGCTAGTCTGCCAGACACTGGTGCCCTAGCCCCACGTTTCGGCATCTGCAAGTCAAAGGGGAAATCGTGGTGGTTGCTGCCTCACTAGTTATTGGATTCGTTCGTCTCTCTACACACTATAGATTTGGCCCTTCTAGTTGCGGGTTGTATGGAATACAAGGGGTAATATAT
>NC_057802.1:576559985-576601422 GCF_018294505.1 Triticum aestivum
CACTAAAGCGGTCGACCCTAATCCCAAACTGATTCCTCTATATATGAGGAGTGTCTATAAAATATGAGTATCTATGTTTACCCATCTTATATTGTTGCTAGTATTTCAATGGGGCTTTTCCTCTATAAAGATAGCACACACATACACGTATGAATCTCCTAGGCGTCTTGTTCTCCTGATCGAGCACTGCTTCAACAACGACTACTATGATAAACATCGTCGAGCAGTAGAGAGGATGAACAAGGAATATGACGATATTAGTTGTCTTGGGTGGTGCCATCGGTAGGTGGTTGGCGGCCGGATCCTTCACACTCTGGCATCGACTTCTCCTCCATGGGCGTTGGTCCCACCGAATCATAGCCTTGGTGATTTCCCGGTCGCAAGCAACAAAGTCGGGCCGGCTTCGGTAGTGGATTGGTGGCGGTGGCAGGCTGGCAGCGCGCCATCAGCTCTTTCTAGGTGCGGAGGATCGACACTTTCTAGGGACACGACGATCGCAACCCAACCCCGGTCAAGGACCTGGATGCAATTTCTTGTTTTCTTTGGTGTGCTTTGCAATGCTGGAGTTTGCTTTACTTTCGGAAATAATTCAAAGTATCAGGCAACTTGGCAAGCACGGTACTACCAAAGGAATAGTTCTTCCCGTTTCCAGGAGAAAATAGAAAGAAGTGTCCTTGCGGCCGGGTCAAGCAAGCTGTCCCGTACCGTATATATAAAGCTTCCCGACTTTTCACCTGCCGGAATCGAACTACCGTCCGAGCTTTTTCGCCCTCCGAGTTTCTCCCGTCGGATTCGAGAAGACGCCGAGCTTTATCTCGCCATGAAGCCGAAGCAGCCTAGCTCCCTCCTGCCGCACGGCGGCGAGTGCTCTCGCCAAGGTAACAACATCGGTCGCGCTCTCCTCTTCCCTTCTAGCTAGTTCCATTATTGTCGTGAATTACTAGTTTCCACTTCCGATCTAGTCCGTGTCGCTGGTCGATTTGAGGCGTGTTTGATCCCATCGGCTTTTCGGGGAGAGGGTAGAGGTTCGATCATGGCGGATCCGCCGCCGTTGGAGGGGGCCGCTGGCACCCGTTCCGTCTGCCCCTTGGTTCTTTTTTTTCTTTTTTTTTCTGGAAAGAAATTAATCTCTTCGCGGGGAGGATTAGACCAGTTACGACTTTATCCAGCAGTGAATTTCCATGGGAGACATTGAGGTGATGGATTTGGCGTGCAATATTTCTTTGCCAGATCTTCTCGACTCAGGTAGTCGTGTCTGAATTTTGGGAGCAGTCATTATGCAGCTAGTACTACCACCCCTCTGAACATGTGAATTTAGGGGTTACTACTAATACTCCTGTAATCATCAACTCGGTTATTGGTCTCTGATCTTGTATGGTACTGTATATAAATTTTTGATAAGCTAATGATCTTACGAACACTATCTGTGCTCTGTCTGAAAAAGATTTTATGTTCAGTGCCTCTCTTACTCTTGTCTTTGGCCTCAAGTTTTTAAATCCTTACTAATTTTTCAACGTTTCCCTTTGATTATGTAGCAGTTACTACCTGCAATTATATGTCAGCACCACTTTTTTTTTCTTTGTCTATCATGAGTTCATGACTGAATGTTCATATACCTTATTCTTGGGAAGAATGAAATTTGTAAGACGTTTTGATTATTTATTGCCACTTCTGCTCCTGGAATAACATGTTACACAGCCGTCTAGACGTTCTCATTAGCATTCTTATACATATACTGAATGTTCTATTTTATAGGTGAAGGCAGTGGTAACAACACAACCAATGTGGATAACGACAAGAACGTCGAGATGTGGAAATTCAAGAAGCTGATCAAGTGACTAGATGCTGCCCGTGGAAACGGGACAAGCATGATATCGCTGATCGTGCCACCCCGTGATCAGGTCTGTCGAGTCACCAAGCTGCTGGGTGATGAACATGGGACTGCCTCAAACATCAAGAGGAGAGTCAACAGGCAGTCTGTCTTGGCAGCTATTACCTCTGCCCAGCAAAAGTTGAAGCTGTACAATCGACTTCCCACCAACGGATTGGTGCTCTACACCGGCACCATTGTCACCGATGAGGGGAAAGAAAAGAAGGTCAGCATTGATTTTGAGCCATTCAGGCCAGTTAACGCGTTCATGTATCTCTGTGACAACAAGTTCCACACCGAGGCACTGCATGAGCTGCTTGAGTCCGATGATAAGTTTGGCTTCATTGTCATGGACGGTAATGGGACGCTTTTTGGAACCCTAAGTGGCAACACCAGAGAGGTTCTTCACAAGTTCTCTGTTGATCTCCCAAAGAAACATGGACGAGGAGGGCAGTCAGCACTTCGCTTTTCCCGCCTACGCATGGAGACCCGGCACAACTATGTGCGCAGGACGGCTGAGCTTGCTACTAGATTCTTCATTAACCCTGCCACTAGCCAGCCAAATGTTTCTGGTCTCATTCTAGCTGGTTGTGCTGACCTCAAGACTGAATTGAGTCAATCTGACCTGTTTGATCAGCGCTTGGCAGCCAAGATACTGAAGGTTGTCACTGTCTCTCATGGTGGAGAGGATGGCTTCAACCAGGCCATTGAGATATCTGCTGAAGTCCTCTCCAATGTCAAGTTCATCCAAGAAAAAAGGTTGATGGGGAAGTACTTTGAGGAGATAAGCCAAGACACTGGGAAGTATGTTTTTGGTGTGGATGACACCATGTCTGCCCTTGAAATGGGTGCAGTTGAGACACTGATTGTGTGGGAAAATCTTGATATCAACCGATACATCTTGAAGAATTCTGCTACCGGAGAAACTGTGGTAAAGCACTTCAACGAGGCACAGGAGGCAGATCAGAGCAACTTCAAAGATAAGGCGACATCTGCAGAGCTGGAGGTGGTTGAGAGCACCTTGCTGCTGGAGTGGTTTGCCAAAAACTATCGGCAGTTTGGTTGCGCGCTGGAGCTCATCACGAACAATACAGAGCAAGGATCTCAGTTCTGCATGGGCTATGGTGGGATAGGAGGGATCCTCCGCTACCGGGTTGACTTGAACGCTTACGAAGACCCATCTGATGAGGAGTATGATGAAGGCTTTGAGGAGCAATCTACTGAAACTCCAGTGAATTCAGTCCGGGAGGAGCCTGCCGTAGACTGGAACCAGAACGTTCGATTCAATTTTCTTATTATTGTAGCAAGACGAGAAGACTAAAGAAACAGTGATATGAAGCATGCTGCTGCTGCATAAGTGAAGTCCTCTCAGCGTGATTGGGAGGAATTCTGATCTCCATCAGAAGATTATCCTATTTACTACTGTCATTTTTAGCAAGAAGAATCATAGTTATAAGTTACTATTAAGCGTCTCTTGTGTGATGCTCGAATTTGTGTGTTAAGTTTGTGCGCTGCTTATCCTACATTTATTTGAAAAATAAAATCTATTGTGCGTCTGTTGATCTGATATGGCAATATTTTTGTTCACTTGGCCTTGGATTTGTTTGTTTGAAAATTTGCTGATTTATTTGCTACTGTAGTTTTTTTTTTTTTGCAAGATTACATTTCCCTAGAATTGTCTGCTGATCCTAGATTGTCGGTTTTTGCAAATACTGTGCTGTTTTAACAATTTCGTGAAACTGCTCACGGTCATTCAGCTGGCAAAACCAATTGCTATCAGTTGACCACTTGACCTATATATATATACCGCTACCATTGCCCCTGACTAATAAGATATTCAGTGTGACGAAGAATGCCGTTGGTGCATAAGTGAAGTCTTCACAGCGTGATTGGGTCCATGATAAGAACCAATAATCATACCTATATGTTACTATTAAGTGTCTCTTCTGTTTGAGACTACTTGAACTTGAGTTATGTTTGTGTTTGGTCATTACTATTGTTACTTTTAGCTGCAGCATCTATATTTGAATGTGCTATTGGATAGATGCAGTGTGTCATCATATTTGAAATAAGTCTGTTGTGCGTTCATCTGCCATAGCAATAGTCCTGTCTATTTGGCCTTGCGTTTTATTTGACTTTTTTTTCTCCCTAAAATCATTTATCGAAACAGAATTCGAGAGCTTCGTGCGTGGCTTTGCATCCGCCATGTGCCTTAGCTCAATTTTGGGATCATCATGCCATTACTAAGCTACATGTTTTACATGGCCAACGTGGACGACCAGGGCACAATCGACCAGGTGGCAAGTGACGCCTAGCTTAACATCTATGCAAGTATGACTCGAGACATGATCGAATACAAGAAGAAACAACATGTTACGCAAGGACAACTAAGTATTCCCCCCGCAAAGAAAAAACAGACCACTAAGTATTCAGTGCTCCCAACACTTCGATGCTCCCATACTCCAATGTTTTTAAAAGTTGATTTCATATGTTTCAAAAAAATGTAATTTCTTTTTTATCCACAAGACATGTGTCCATAATAACCTCTAAATAATTCAAATCCAAACTCGAGAAACACATTGAGAAACAAAAAAGACAAATCCAGCAGGAATAGTGTCACAAGAAGACAAAAGCTAAAACGATACTGTTCACATCAAGATATCGTTTTTTGTTTGTTTCTAAATTTATGTTTAATTTTGGATCTGAAATTCTTAGGGGTTGTAGATACATGTCTTGTGAACATCAATTATTTTCTTCCGAATTTTTGAAATGTTTAAAATTAAATTTTGAGACATTAAAGCATGGGAGCTCCTAAATGTAGAGAGCGTTGGATATTTTCCCGGACCACTAAATGCAGTTACCAATTAACCCATCGCCGGACAACGATCAACATCGGTTACCTTCTCAGCCTGACCAACTCCAGCCTCACGGGCGGGCCAATGGGGCGATGCTGCCGCCACTCCGTAGACATCACTGTCTGAGCCGGCCAATCCTTGTATGATGTGCCAGCCGGAAGTCATCGTACCTAGGCCCTGGAGGACCAAGGCCCTTGAAGTGAAGTCGTTGCCACCTGACAAAAAATAGATCTCATAGCCGATGCAACGCCGGATACAACGCTACACCACCACATGCACAACACCCCTAGGAGCTCTGCAACAACGACGAGCGCCACTGCAACGAGGAAGAAGCCACTGGAAAAAAAAGTGCACTGCACCAGCGCCATCAACGACTTGACGCCGACATCTAGAACTACCATAAACGACTTGACGCCAACATCTAGAACTACCAAATCCATCGGCCCCACACGACAGCGCGATCTCATCTTCCGTACGCCCGCACGCAAGGTACGAAAGGACAATTCTATGTGGCGCGGAGACTATTTCTGGCATTAAGCAAGACCGTAGCAACTCTCGCTGCGATCTTCAACAGTAACGGGTCGGCCCACTCGCGCACACTTTTAAAAGAGAATAGTGAAACAGGAGCGCCGCGGGGGGTTTCGAACAGTGGTCTCCTAGATAGATTGCAACAGTGCTAGCCACCGAGGTAGCGTCAGGATTCTGATCAAGTAATAGGACAGGATGGCGAAATGAGCCTGAGTTCCACTTGTTTTGTTTTTTTGTTTTTTTAGTTGTTTCTTTTTTTTTCTTCTATGTTTTTTGCTTTTCATTCTTTTTTCATTTGTTTCTTCGATTTTCTTTTTCTTTTTCTTTTTCTCTTGGTTATTCTGTTTCCTTTTTCGGGTTTCACTTTTTAGTTTCCCACATTTCTTTTGCTTTTCATTCTATAATTTTTTTTGTATATGCCAACAAAAGTTTTCCCTAATACACATTTAACATTTTTCCAATACAAAATTAGCATTATTTTAATACATAGTTAACATTTCTTCTATACAGATTTTTTAGATTTTTTAAATGCTTTATTAACATGTTTTGAATACATGGTCGAACATTTTTCTATACACACCATACACTTTTTTCAAATGCATGATTAACATTTTTCAAATACAAAATTAATTCTAATACATGGTCAACATTTATTCTATGAACATTTAACATTTTTCAAATGCTTTATCAACATTTCCCAAATGCAAGATTAACATTTTTTAATGCATGATCAACACTTTTTATACACATTTAACATTTTCAAATGCTCGACTAAATTTTTTGAAATACTTGTTCAGAATTTTTCTATATGCTTGTAATATTTTCATATACATGATCAAAAGATTTCATCTTTTTTTAATACATGTTCAACATTTTTTCTATACACTTTCAACATTTTTTGAATGTTAATTGACATTCTTCAAATATTTTTTAAACATTTTTTTCAAATGCTTGATTTACATATTGTAAATACATGATCAACTTTTTTTAACCTATATTGTATATTTTTTGTATACATTTTTCATATACATGGTCAACATTTTTTCTATACACATTTAACAATTTTCAAATACATGATTAAAAAATTCAAAACATTACGAAAACTATATTTTGTAATATATATGTTTTGAATTTTTTGAAGCGTAAACAAACCTAAAAAAGACAACAAAAGGTCAAACCAAAAAAAAGACAGTGGCCTCGAGCGAGCTGTGCTGGCCCTTTTAGGCCGGCGCCTACAGCGAGAGCTGACTCTTCTCCTTGGTGCGAGACATACTCGCGCCCCCTGTGAGTAGGGGTGTATATATATTTTTTTTGTTGCAGGGGCGAACACTCCTAGAAGCCCATTAGGCCCAATTTATCACCAGACGCTCAAAATTGTCCCCGGAGCAGCGGGCCAGCGGCCCAGCAATGAACCTATCTGATTGCAGCAAGCACAGTGAGCTAAAGCAGGATTAACACCAAAATAGATTTTGGAACCCCTAAAAAAACCAAAATAGATTTTGGCCGAAAATGCCTCAAACTGATTATCCGACGGATGAAAATACTAATGGCCTGAGAAGGTTGCAAAGTTGTGCAGCTTTAATGTCTCTAAATAAATAAATGTGAACTTATATTAGATTTTTGTGTGTGGGTGATAATTGATATTCTATATACTTAAATAGTTCATCCACACTACCTCTATTATCTTAACATGCACACATACCACTCTATCAAAGGCCCACCATGACATGCATGAGAAAAAAATTCATTATTAGTTGACCCACGCACACATCTTATTTCACCACACATGCCACCACATGAAAGGTGCACTAAACATGCATGATTTTTTTCCCATTATATTATGCCACTTATATATAAAAAAAACTTGGAGTACACAATGAATGTCAATACATTATCAATTCATACATTATCAATATATAATATTTAGTTTTAGTTCATACATTATCAATTCAATTATGCATGTTTCATACAACCAAATCACTCAAATATATCGCAACCAATTTCTGCAGCAACGCGTTGGGTATTCTCTAGTTGGATAGAGTAATTAAACCCACATACACAAAAACTAAGGTAAAAACATGGGGGGGGGGGGGTGAGGGGAGCTATGATTACAAGTACATGCCTCCAAGTTATTGTCAAAGCCAAGACTAAATTTTCGTCATTGCACCACTGTGGCCCACGTCAATAATGGGCAACATCTAGAAACCCACCCACGGAGGTACTTGCAAGGAACTGTAGAGAAAAGAAAAAGACCAATAGAGAAACAAATCCTGTTGAATCACCATATTAGTAGACCATTGCGTATGATAGAGATTGACAATCAACCAAGCATATCTAGATAGGCATCCACACTAGTATCGCCATGCCAAATCGACGACTTTGTTCCTGAAGGCTCGAGGGAAGAGGTTGTTGAAGAAGACGAAGTTGTCACCACCGATGCACATGGAACCACATCAATAGATGACACAAATAACCAACCTATTATCCTTGACGAAACAATGTACAAAAACTCCAGAGTTCCTCAACAACGCCTCACGAAGCATCATAGAGGCAAGATTAAAGCCGGAGGACTTTTTATTCGATATGACACCGACATCACCCTCGAAGCGCCGTCGCCTTGACCCGCAATCTACTACCCAAAGGACGAGAAAAGATGATCCCATCCCCTTCACTCAGGATGCCAGAGTGAGCGCTGTCACCTTAGATTTTTTTTGGCAGCTAGGGTTTCTTCTTCATGATAGGAGGACCTACGGAAAACCAATGATGTGCTCCTTGAAAACGTGGCAAGTGCAGCGCCAGGAGAACAGAATTTGTTCCCTTGTTCCAATTTCCATCCAAGAGGAAAAAACAAAAGAGAAGCATCTTCATCACGGGCTAGACAGAGTAAGTGGCTGCCCTTCCTCGCGTCGGATAAACGCGTCAAACAAAATCAATGAATATTCCTCCTCTGAAAGCAATAATAAAGAAAGTGCCAACTACATTCCAAAAGAAACGCGCTGACCTAGCCTGCACACCCACCCCCACCACCCGATCCCAATCGTGCATCCCCTGCCCCGATCATGGGAGACCCCTTAGCCCAGACACCTTAACCGGGACCCCTTAGACGTTACCCATGCAATAATTAGCAGTAATAACGGTCGTCATTCAATAGACAGTTACCGATAGCATTAAATTAATCAGCCGTTGGTGTTTTCCTAGCTATGTCCTGTGCTATATAAGGCATGGCCGGTGCATCGTACTGAGGGTTGGTAATTTTGCAATCTCACACACAAGAGCATAATCTCACAACATGAGTAGGGTTTTATCCCTTAGCGAGGGAATCCAAATCTGGGTAAATTTCTCGTGTTTGTTCCCATCTATTCCCATTGCATGTTCATGGCTCCTCCATCGATACCCCCGTACGTACTGTCAGGTTTATTCTGACGGCACATGGTTCAAAATGACGAATGAAAAGCTTGTGATTCGACATAAGTATCGTAAACTCCTACCTAGGAATGCTACCATGTCAGAAACTTGTTTCAATTATGTCTTGGTTTGAATAGGCGACCATCCGACCAGCATTTACCTCCTCCCAAGAAGCGATTACCAAGAGACTAGGGCTTTCCCTCCTCCCATCGACGCCACCGTCAGTCCACCTCGCCGCTGTGTGTGAATAGACGACCATCCAACCAACGTTTACCTCTTTCCAACAAGCGACTACCAGGCTCCTAGGGTTTCCCTCCCCCCGTCGACGCCACCACCGGTCCTCCCTGCCTCTGATGGCCTTTGGGAACATCCAACCAACATTTACCTCTTTCCAACAAGTGACCACCAGGCGCCTAGGGTTTCCCTCCACCCGTCGACGCCACCACCGGTCCTCCCTGCCTCTGATGGCCTTTGGGAACATCCAACCAGCGTTTACCTCTTTCCAACAAGTGACTACCAGGCGCCTAGGGTTTCCCTCCCCCCGTCGACGCCACCACCGGTCCTCCCCGCCTCAGATGGCCTTTGGGCCATGAAGGTGCGAAGGACCCCCCGACCCCTCGTCGGTGGGAGGTATACAACTCTCGTTCTTGGTTGGTTCAGCGTCTTGGTTTGGGTTGTGTGGCGGCAGCAGCGATGTCCCCTAACAGGAATAATGTCGCCCACGTCCAATCCCCGTCTCGATGGTGCATCTAGCGTCGCTGGTGGGCGTGTGCCCCCGTCGAATCTCGCGGGATTTTGGCCTGTGTTGGTATTCGACGGATCTGTTTGGATCTAGTCTTTCCTCATCTTTGCTCGCTTGTCTACAACTTTGATCCTTTCGATCTATGCTTCACTTCGTCGTCGGCGACGGTTGCTGCTGCGGTGCGCCCAGCCACGTGGGGCCTTACCATGACGGCTCCCCACCTGTCTACCGCGACAAGGCTTACTATGTTTCAGCTAGAGAGGGGCGACGATGACCGTGCACCTTCGTCTTGCTCCAGTGGTTGTAGTCCTCGCTAGGAAGTCCATGAACCTAGCTGCACTTTTTTGTTACTTTTGGTGTCCTTTGTATTGTTTTCGGATCACGAATAGTTGGGAGGTTTCTCCGAAGAAGAAACACATTTGCCATTATTATCCGAAAAAAAGAAACTGTTTCCCCCTTTTTTTTTTTGCAATCATACCAGTTAGGAGCGGTGGAAAATCAACGGCGTGCTCCTAGGCAACTTGGCAGGCACGGCGTGTTCCAGTTTCCAACCACGTCCAAAACAAAAGAGAAGCGTCCTTTCCTCGTGGTCGTGGGTCAAGCAAAGCAGAGCCTGCGTCGGACGCACGCGTCCACACAAAATCACCCAATATTCCTCCAGAAGCGCCCAGACCCGGCTTCCGTCCGATCCCGATCGTGCGGCCCACCTGCCCCGGGCTGCAGAGTCCGTCCGGGTTGCGTTCAGTTGGGCCATCCGAGGTCGGGTTCTCCTCTCCTCCCCGGAGCGGCACATAAAAGCCGCCCGCCCCCCGATTTTTCCTCCTACCGGAGCCGCCACCGCCGCACCGCACACAGATTCTTCCGAGCCAAACCCTAGCGCCGCCCCCCTCCCCTCCTGCCGCCGGCCGCCGACCAAGGTAACCAACCACGCCCGCCTCCCTCTCTCGATCAACCGTATGTGCGTACGTATTTATTCCTTCGCGAGCCGCCGCCGGCGAGTTCCCTGGTCCGCGCCGGCTCGATTACGCCCGTCCGTCCGTGCGTGCCATCGTCGCGCTCGTGCCGCCGTTGGCCGGCCCCGGGAGTGCTCGATCTGACCGCGCCCGGGCCGATCCGCCGCCGGTTTTTTTTGTTTTTGTTTTTTTTTGTTTGGGGAATTGGTCGAGGTCGATTTAGCGGTGAGGATTGGATTAGCTACGATTTGTCTGTGCAAATTTGTCGACGTTTGAATTTTCAGCTTTGGGCGTGTTCGTTGTGCGGCTGCTGGTCTCAGCCCCTCTGAACGTCGTGTGCATTTGGTGGTTACTACTATAAGTTATGCATTTGAGTGCTGGGTCGGTCTGTAGGATAATAGGATCATCAACTCTGCTACACTGTTTTAACTGGTTGAGCAGGCATCCCCTCCCCTGTTTCTTGTTGTTGGTAGAATAGATAGATGAATGCTTCGCTTTGATTGAGGTCCATTTCACAGGGAGTAATTAGATTATTTAATAATTTTCTAATGGGAACATGGAAGATCTTAGATTGTTTGAAATACCTTTTCGAATTATTATGCAGCTGGTAGTATCAGCCATCTCAAGGTGTATATTTAGATAGTTTTGTTTTGCACTTGAGTGCTGGGTCCCTAGGATCCTCAACTATGCCACATGGTTTAACTGGTTCTGCATTTGTACATACATGCGTACAGCCGTAAATCCAATTGTACTTGCTGTCTTCTACATGATTATTATTTCAGGTTGTGGTTGTTTGTCAGTTTCTTTTGTATATATCCTCGCCACTGATATATCTGCGCTATGTCCTATGGAAGAAGATCCCATATTCAGTGCCATTGGAACCATTATCTTTGTTTGGCCTGAAGATTTTTTATTCTTTAATTAATTTTGCCATGCGTCTCTTTGATTATGTACGTCTACATCATTATAAATACTTGCAGCAATTCCTATCTGCCATTGTATGTCCATTAACCTGTTCATCATTTGTTTGTGTTATTTACTTGTCACGACTGCAAGATTGAAAGTTACATTTCTCATTTATATGATGCCTTGATGTATTCCTGCTTCTGTTCCTGCAATAATATGTTATTCAGCTCTCTCAACTGCTCCTATTAGCATTTTTTATACCTACTCTGGATGTTCTATCTTGTAGGTGAAGGCAGAGGTGGGAACACAACCAAGATGGCGGACGGGCATGATAACGACAAGAACATTGAGATCTGGAAAGTTAAGAAGCTGATTAAAGGGCTTGATGCTGCCCGTGGAAATGGGACAAGCATGATATCGCTGATCATGCCACCTCGTGATCAGGTCTCAAGAGTAACCAAGATGTTGGGTGATGAATATGGAACTGCCTCAAACATCAAGAGCAGGGTCAACAGGCAGTCTGTCTTGGCTGCTATTACCTCTGCTCAGCAAAGGTTGAAGCTGTACAATCGAGTTCCCCCCAATGGGTTGGTGCTTTATACTGGAACCATCGTGACTGATGAGGGCAAAGAGAAGAAAGTCACCTTTGACTTTGAGCCATTCAGGCCAATTAATGCTTCCCTGTATCTCTGTGACAACAAGTTCCACACTGAGGCATTGAATGAGCTGCTTGAGTCTGATGATAAGTTTGGCTTCATTGTCATGGATGGTAACGGAACACTTTTTGGAACACTGAGTGGCAACACTAGAGAGGTTCTTCACAAGTTCTCTGTTGATCTCCCAAAGAAGCATGGACGAGGAGGGCAGTCAGCACTTCGCTTTGCCCGCCTGCGCATGGAGAAACGCCACAACTATGTGCGCAAGACAGCTGAGCTTGCTACACAATTCTTCATCAACCCTGCCACCAGTCAGCCAAATGTTTCTGGGCTCATTCTAGCTGGTTCTGCTGACTTCAAGACTGAACTGAGTCAGTCTGACATGTTTGATCAGCGCTTGGCAACCAAGATACTCAAGGTGGTTGATGTGTCTTATGGCGGAGAGAATGGCTTCAACCAGGCCATTGAGATATCTGCTGAAGTCCTTTCCAATGTCAAGTTCATCCAAGAAAAGAAGCTCATCGGGAAGTACTTTGAGGAGATAAGCCAAGACACTGGAAAGTATGTTTTTGGTGTGGATGACACCATGGCTGCCCTTGAAATGGGTGCTGTGGAGACACTGATTGTGTGGGAAAATCTTGACATCAACCGGTATGTCCTGAAGAATTCTGCCACTGGAGAAACTTCTGTGAAGCACTTCAACAAGGCACAGGAGGCAGATCAGAGCAACTTCAAGGATAAGGCAACATCTGCAGACCTGGAGGTGGTTGAGAATACCTCGCTACTGGAGTGGTTTGCCGAAAACTATCGACAGTTTGGTTGCACACTGGAGTTCATCACAAACAAGTCGCAGGAAGGATCTCAGTTCTGCAGGGGCTTTGGTGGGATAGGAGGGATCCTTCGCTACCAGGTTGAGGTGAATGCTTACGAGGACGTGTCTGACGAGGAGTATGAAGAAGACTTTGAATAGCAATCAATTGAAACTCCAGTGAATCCGGTCCGGGAGGAGCCTGTGCTGGCCCGGAACCGGAACGCGCCGCGGCAGGAGGCCGAGGCATCCACAAGCTCATCGAGGAAAAGAACTTAAGGTTTGTACCCAATCGCGCCAGCTCCTCTTCTTCTTCTCTCTTATAAACAAAAGGAATGCCTTGTATTGTGTTCCTTTTGCTAATGTTTGATTCGATGTTGTTACTTCAGGGGGATGAAGAGTAAGACTTGAGAACAGGGGTGATCACCGTCACTGTGTGATGAAGTATGAAGTCTTGTCGGCGTGACATGGAGGAAGGCTGCATTTCTGATCTCTATCAGAAGACTGCCCTATTTAGCACCATCTTTATTATTTAAGAATAAATCATAGCTATAAGCTATTGTCCGTGCCATCGATGTGAGTCTTGAACTAGT
Organism: Triticum aestivum; assembly: GCF_018294505.1. Lineage (NCBI taxonomy): Eukaryota > Viridiplantae > Streptophyta > Magnoliopsida > Poales > Poaceae > Triticum > Triticum aestivum. The sequence goes on from NC_057802.1 coordinate 576,573,302, forward strand.
CTGTTAAGTTTGTGGGTCATTGTCGCTGCAGCTGTCCTTTATTTCTCTGAACCAAAGTTGTGATGCTTCCACTACATTTGAACCTGCTATTGGATAGACACAGCTATGTCTATGTGTCATTATATTTGAGATAAATCTGTGTGCTATGTACTCTATCCACATGTATGTTGATCTTCCTTTATGTTTGCTCATCGTCGCGTGCAGAGTGTGCATGCTAAAGATTTTACTGAGCATCGGAATTTGTTTTGGTTCGAGATTCCTGAAGCACTGTGTGCTATTTTTGTGGCTAAGATAAACCAGAAGGATTGTTTTCTGGTAAATGTGCACAGAAGGATTCATTATGCTGAAGTTGCTGCTAATAATAATGGACTGAACAAATGTCTACAATAGCTCAGGCTGCATGTTCAGTTTGCCTTGAAAACAGTTTTGTTGCCATCAGTTTCAGAACGGAAAAACATTCAGCTTATTCTTACGAAAGTTGAGGTTGCCCTGCTGCTCAGCTTGTAGCCTTCACTTGAGCGTGTCCTGGATGACCGTCGCCACTGCAAATGACGCCAATTGGGGAATTCTTGTGAGCACAAAGCAACAAACCTCTAGCTGTATATGTCACATAGATATACAAATAAAATGCATCCTACCTCTTTGTTTAGATGATCTGACAGTGCCGGTGAGATTGTTTTGGGCAACATCTCTGCGTGAAGATCAAAGATATCGCGTCAACCGGTCGTCACTGGGAAAGGAAGGAAGAAAACAGATGCAAATTGTGGTGTGTGAAACGAACTCCATTACTCACAGCTTAGTCAAGTCCCCGACAAGAACAAGAGAGAGGACCTCCAGCGGCACCGTGCCGGTCAGCAAGTTCTCCTGAAGCTCCAACCTGACAATCTTCGTCAGACGACCCAGCGACGCCGGTATACCTCCTGCAAGCTTGTTCCGATGGATCCTTCTGCAGAGAGACACCAACAGGTTATTTTCAGCAGTTGGAGATGATAGGTGTCTTAGCATCTCGCCGTCTGAAAAAGAGCTTGTTGTAGCAGGACTCATACAGGAAACGCAGCGACGCGATGTTCCCAAGCGATGCCGGTATCGCGCCAGTGAGATGGTTGCTGTAGAGATCAAGGCTGATCAGTCTCCTCAGGTTTCCCAGGGTAGATGGTATTGGCCCACTCATTTTGTTCTCATACAGCTCCCTGTGAAGATGAGAATGTCATTCTGTACTGTAGGGAAACTTTGAGTGTAATTCGACACGTCTGCACTCTGCAGCAAGTTGCAGTACAACTTACAGGTATCGAAGGCTCTTCAGTTGGCCCAGTTCAGGAATGAGGGGGCCTGAGATGCCCGCATTCCCCAAATCCCTGCACAGTAAGGAAGAACTCAGGTAGTGGAACTTTTGTCCAAGTCACAAGGTTCTGAATGTCGAAAAGAACTACGATCAAATCAGTTTCGGCCTTGAGTTCAGAACAAGGAGGAGTGAAGAAAAACATGGGTGGCATAAATACACTCGGACGACGGAGTTTTCGTTGTTGCAGCTGACATGAAACCAATAGCAGGGATTGGCAAGGGTCGGATCCCAGCTCTGCAGCACACCGTTCGGGTCATTCCACGCCTGCCTTTGCGCGTAAAGTATGTCGCCTCCGGATACCAACAAATTGTGTGTAAATCAGCAGGAGCAGCACAAAACCTTTGAGCAACAAGGAAGTCACTTGGGGAGACGAAAAGTAATTAGCATGTATGTATGTACCTTCAGTGTTGCTGCTGGCGATGGCCGCGAGAGCAAGGAGGAGTGCTGCTCCAGTCTGAGCTGACATTGCTGGAAGGAAACCTGAGGTGTATTGGGTGGGCACACTGAAACGCTAGAGGAGAGACGGGTCCTTTATATGCAACAATTCCACTGGGTAATCAGAAGCTTTCACTTTCTGGGTCAGCCTTTGGCTCTTCTCTTCTATTGACCGGCTTACCGTGTTAACGGAAGAATTTTGTTGCAAACGGCCGCGGCTCATGTTCTTTGTATAAAAGAACACAAAATTTTGGTACTTCAACTATAAATGGAAATTTAGATCAGGTCAATGATCTAAATTTCCAATTATAGTTGAAATGACATGTGGCAGGCATAGACCAGGCCAAATACTGTCGCGGTCGCGGCTCACTGACAAACACATGGCAGGCGGTGACACGTTACAATTATAAACGGTCGCGGCTCATGTCAAACACGTGGCTGGCGCATTCTGTCGACGAGAAGTTACTCTCAAACCAGGGTCTGGAGTAAAAAAAAACTCTTGAAGTAGGAACTACTCATTTTTTGTCAGTGAACCAGTCATTGTCCTGATGGTTTGTAGAGGTGCTCACGAGTCAAGTCAAGAGCTTTGAATGTGATTAAACCTTGACGCCAATTTTGAGCCCCGAAGCAATCTTCTCGCACACGCATGCTCTTTTCTCAACCTTTTCTTTTTTGCGAGGAGGTCTTCTCAGCATTTCGTAGTGGCAGATTTCACAGCGCAACATCAGCAAAATGAGTGCCCTTGGTCTGTCTTGGTCCTAATACATTAGTCAATTATCAACTTTGTAGTAAAAGCAATTATCATCTGTCTTGTGATGTAGTCAATGCTTATCCTTAATTAGGTTAACTTTTGTGTGATAGAAGACACTGCTGGCTGCTTGACGTCAAAGCAACTGAAAGATTTCTGTAGTAGTTTCCAATGGTGCATGCATGCGCCCAGTTCTTGCAGTCAAAAACTCAGAATATATGTGGCGAAGACGATTTTAGGATTCTTGGTATTATGTGTTAGATTTGAGAATTCTTGGTATCCTATCGTTACTGAAATTCGGGTGCATATATAGAGTTTACTCTCACATACTCCCTTCGTAAAGAAATATAAGAGTGTTTAGATCACTAAAGAAATATATATTTTTTACAGAGAGAGTAGCTAATTAGTGATGAGGGAGAGACAGCAGCCTATAAAATGGATTGGTCTCCTCCTTGTAGCACGAGAAAAGAGAGACAGAGTGCGTGCTAGGTTGTGTTTGGTTGCCATTGTGAACAGTTCCTGCATCGCATACGCTTCTCAACCTAGTTTGGTTGAGCAAAAACATGCCCTAATACGCCATCTACAGCAGTTTTGTTGCCTGCATCTAGTGTCCCTGCATTAGGTAATACGCAAGTGCACTTTGTTTGGTTGCCTGCATTGGCCCAAGCGGCACATGAACACGGCGTTTGGTTGCATACGACGTACATGTTGTGCTTACCTTGTGCCCTAGTTGGTGAGCTTACCCACAATGATCACACCTAGCACACCAATGCCACAACACAACAATGGCGATGAACTGGGCGAAGATGATGAAGTTCTTCAGCTTCAGCCCAAACTGACGATCCACCTTGACACCTCCAACCTTGCCACTGCCAGCACTGCTGCCTCCGTGCTTTCGCACCCAGTCGGAGTAAGCTTGTTCTGTTGCCTGCCTAGTCTTGAACCCTCTATGGCTGCTGTTGCTATATGATGCCACTTGTACACTCGCTTCTTCCCATGAACTATAAACCCCTGGAGCCTTACCGATGAACACGGCATACCACTTGCCCTAGCAATGCACAAGAGCAAGAGTTGAAGCAGCAAATCAATGGAGCACACAAGTAGCAAGCAAAGTAGCACACAAACAACAATGAAGCAGAAGAGAAGAAGTAAAGCATGCATGATCATACAACATAGCAAGTTCTACCTAGCACTACCTTGGTGTTAACCTACCACCACATCCAAAAGAGGGTGTCGTCCTACCACCGCAGGTTCACCATCAGCGTGAGGGGTTAGTATATACCACCTCACCAAAATATACAGACCATCAAATTGTTTTTCAGCCCTAGCTACACAAAATGTACGTCGTCATCGTCATCGTCGTAGTCGTCGCCACCGCCATCGCCGTCGGGGATCATGCACGCTCACAGGCAGCACTACTCTAGTAGTAGTGCTTGCCCAGCCACCTCCTGAGCCACAACATCCTGTGAGCGTCTGCCATGGCAACGAACCCAACACCCTGGGCCTTGTTGTCAAGCAGGTGGCTGAGAGCTGCCATGAGAGCCTCGTCGCTGAAGCCACCCCGGGTCATGACAGCGCTATACAGGTCAAGGTGCACGTCGAGGGGCTTGCACTCCCTGATGGTTGTTGCCACCTCCTTCACCGCCTCAGTCATGCTGCAAAAGACATTGATCTCCTCCCCCATCAGGCCTCCTCTCTTCCTCTTCCTATCATGGACGGGGTCAAATGACTTGTCGAAGGGCTTCACGAAGGGCTTGTCAGGGCCATCAAGGACCTCGACATCTGGGGTCCCAGGGAAGTCTGGCATGGGAGAACCAAGTTGGCTCAACGAGCACTACTGGCACATAGAGGGAATCAGACGCGAACACCTCTGAATTAGGTGCCATCTCGGACATAGGCTGCGAGTCCTCTACAAATGATGGAGCAAACTGGCTATCGGACAGTACAAGGGCCCGACTAAGATCTTGCGTCTGCGTGGTCATGTCCTACAATGGTAGCACGCATTGACAATAAGCATAGCACACAACATACCGGACAATCCATGAAAGCTGGAGCATACATGTACATGGTTCATCACTATCATAGCAAGCACATGCTTCATCACTATCATACTAAGCACATATGGTTCATCGCTATCATACTACGCATACCGGACAATCTATGAGCACGAACATACATCTACAACAAACAACATGCTACAATGGACCACCAATAGCTACAAATCACAGATCTATGCACGAATCCATACAAGCAAAAGGTTCAACTTCAAACTCTACTACTAATTAGCCTACCACATGCTTGAACATATAGCCCTACCACAAATTGCAACCGCAGCATAGCAATCAACCATATCAGCTCACAGATCAGACCACTAATCAACCATGAATCTAGATCAAACCCTAGCTGCAGCTCAGATCTAGCTAGAAGGAACAGAGAGAAAGGGGGATTGAACTCACAGAGGCCATGGCTGCAGCTCGAGGACGAGGGGGGACAGTCGGGGAAGATCAACGCCGGCCGGTAAAGGAGCGCCGACGCCGTGGACCACCAGTCGATGAAGATGTGACGCTTACCTGCTCGTCGTTGCCGATGCGCGTCGGCGGGAAAGCTCAAACGGAGGAAGAATGGAGGTGGGAGTTGGGGCGGTGAGGGAGGGGGCTAAATAGGGGTGGACTCGGCGGGAGGTGAGCCGAAATCCTCCCGCCAATTTTTCGGCGATGCGGGCGAGCTCGCGCCATCTCCCTGGTCGCACGAGGAGAGAAGCGCGCCGCCCTCCCCTGCCTCGCCCGAGCCAGGCTCGCGAGCTACTGCCGATTCGGGCGTTTCCCCTGGACCTGGTCTGGACATGCTTTAAGTTCCGTGCGATGCGGGCCACACAGTAAACGCAGGCAACCAAACGGGTCAAGTTCTTCCCACGCGGGCCAGGCTGGGCCGTATGTAGGCAACCAAACACGCCCTGACTAGTTTTCTCTCACCTGTGTGATTGAGAACCATGGGCATGTCATTGGTGAACAGTATTGTATAACATGCCCCCTCTTTCAGCCATCCGTTTCAGACTTTCAGCCATTTGTAACAGTGCATGAACATTGTCCATGTATTGAAGAGTAGACACCTACAGTGTTTCTCTGCTACATTACCTGAGACTCTCCATTTATGATCCAACGGCCATGTTACTGCCCGACAGGCCATGGGTATGTCATTGGATCTCTGTCCCACAACGCAACACAAGCCCATGTGGCATCACGTGAATCGAGCTCGAGCTAGGGCAGTTAGTGGTTGACTGGGAGCTTAAATTTCTGCTTCTTGGTGGTCCATCATTTGTGCTCTGGTATGCATGTCGAAACGTTAGCTCGTTCATTTCATGTCCCGTGTTTCTGGAGGGTTCTTCAACTGTATGGCAATACATACTGAACATTTTTTGAAACCCATACGTGATATGTTGAGCCCGCCACGCTTGGAGAAAGGCATCCAAACAAAGCAAAGTAGGGCAAGGGGGTGAGAACAAGAAGGAGAAGGAGAGTGATGAAGTTAGGATGAGCAGGGCCGGCCCTGAAGTTTCGGAGGCCCTAGGGCGAACTCAATAAATGGGCCCAGTGGTCGAAGTGTTTTCTTTTTAGATTCCATACATTGATATGAAAAAATATTGTAAAGCCATAATAAACAATGATAAAAAAATTCAGGTGGATAATATATAGTAACAATATTGTACTTTTATGTTCTAGATCAAATATCAATAAGTTACAGAGCACAACAAAAAACAAATGCCTTTAATAATCATGAGAAATGACTCCATGCATTTTTCTGTTCAAAAATCATCAATGGTAGTGTCAAGATTAATGATAGTAATTTATCTGCTCCTTTACTGAATTACTGTCTTTTATCTGCTCCTTTACTGAATTACTGTCTTTCTTCTCAAAGCTAGACAAGTGTTTTTCAGGCAACATGTTTGCCAAAAAGAAGGAGCGAGGGCGACACCTGAATGCTGGAGACTGGATTAAATTAGCAGCAACAATCTCCAGCTATATATATAAATTAGCAGCACCGAAGCCCAAAAGCCTAATCTGCTCCATTCTCCAGGAAAAGCAAAGACAAAGTAATCACCATGGGGCCTTGATCACACATGCATATAGGTCGCTAAATTGGATCTGAGAAATTGGAGAGGCGATCAAGCAAACCGCCACGGCGCTGCGCAATCACGTTTGTTTTTTAAGGATCCGGTGCCGCCGGCCGTGCAATCATCGTGAGTTGCGTATTAGGCTTTTGGGCTTCTCCTAGACGTATCATATACGGGCCTCGTCGGCCTTTTTGTTTCACATCAATATTGGGCGGGCCTATGTTATATGGCTGTATCCTTTTATATGTGTTGGGTCGGGGCCCCTAGTTTGGCTGGGCCCCGGGCCGTCGCCCCTGCTGCCCTGGCCCAGGGCCGGCCCTGAGGATGAGAAAGAGAAGGGAAACGAGGTCAAGATGAGGTGACTAGGCAACAAGAAGTAAGGAAAGTTTCATGTCTTTGCTCTCAAGATGTGCATGCTATGTAAATTTTGGAATAATTTTTAAATACCGAGATAGAACTTTGTGATGATCAATGTATCTGGTCTTTTTAATTTTTGTAAATACTCCCTCCGTCCTATAATAAAATACGCTTTTGCAAGCTAACATAGCTTGTAAAAGCGTCTTACATTATGAGACGGACGGAGTATTATTTATGTTTTATATGTATTTATTATTACAACTAACATTATCTTCTAGTTTCAACCCACTAGCTGTTTTTTCTAAGCATGCAGCCTTTCCACGTCAACAAACCATGCATGTCCGTCACATCATTAATCGACCCACCCATTAACTATTTTTTTCATACTCCAACCCTTTTCACATTAACAAATCATGCATGGATATCAAATCATTTGCCATCACATCATAATTAATTCTTACAATTATTCACGTCATCAGCCTAATTATCCATGTTTTCAACCTACCAATCCGTGACAACGTGCAGGTTATCTCTTCTAGTTTAGCCAAGTAATCAACATCATATAGACACAACTACCTTATGCTTTATATTTTAGTTATACTAAGGCAGTTGCCATGTACACTGCAAAACACATGGCAAATGACAACTTGGGTGTGGGAGATGAGACGGCGTGTGGGCGAGATGGCAAATGCCCGGAAAGTGGCGTGTGGGCGAACTGCTGAACGCCCACACACCAGCCCCTCCCGTGTGGTGAAACGGCCGTGTGGGCGACCGGATGAATGCCCACACACCAGCCCAGTCCTACGTGGCGCTAGAAACATGCCAAGATTCGTGCGCTCACAAACGGACGCGGATCCACGCGTGTGGGCGAGATGCAAACGCCCACACGTGTGGGCGTTAGTGTATTCCCAATTTTTTTGTCAGTTGTTATAGATATATTCAATATCTTGGGGGTTCTGCAATGAATCAAACAGACTGTAGATTAGAGGAGGGGGATTAGCAATAATTTATTACTATCCAACATTATGAGGATATGAGCGACCCGCGATGAACCCCTACAGCATAGCGAAACCGAATCACTGCACTATCAGCCTGGAGTAGTTCCTCTATCTGCTATCAGCCTGGAGTAGTTTCTCTAATCTGCAGCCTCACCACAATTATTGATGGCTTTATGAGTAATTCAAATGTCACTCATCGATGCATCACCTTACATCCTTCTCAGCTGCAGAGATTGCAGCAAGGTTGAAGGGAAGTGGATTGCCGAGAGGCTAGTTTCACTGGTTCTCAAGTATGACGGCAACCACCCAACCAATTTGAAACTGCTATCAGTACACCCAACCATTATATGTTGCATGCCTGGCTCCTCTCTCTTATACAGAATCTGGACGTCAGGGCCGAATCCACGATTTTGATGCCTGCTGAGCTCCAAGTTAAAACTGAAGCAGAGAAGAGGTTGAAAGAACTTCTCCGTGAAGAAGAATTGAAGTGGGCTTTGCGGGCTAAGGTTCGCAAAGTAGTCCAAGGGGACGCAAATACTCAATTCTTTCATCTGATTGCTAATGGTAAGCACAGAAAGAAGAGAATATTCCAACTTGAACAAGATGAGGGCACTATTTTAGGACAGGATAACCTAAAAACATATATAACCGAATATTATAGGCAGTTATTTGGACCTCCGGAGGATAGTTGTGTATCTCTCGATGAGTCCAGAACTGAGGATGTGCCTCAACTTTCGGCTGCTGAAAATGATATTCTGGTTGCCCCGTTTTCGGAAAAGGAGGTGTTTGATGCTATAGCACAGTTGAAAAATAATAAGGCTCCCGGACCGGATGGGTTTTCGGTGGAGTTCTACAAGAAGTGCTGGCATATTATTAAGGGGGATTTGCTACCTATGTTTCAGGATCTGTTCTCTGGACAGCTTCAATTATTTCACTTGAATTTTGGAACTATCACACTGCTTCCTAAGAAGACGGATGCTGTGAGAATTGAGCAGTTCAGGCCCATCTGCCTACTCAATGTTAGTTTTAAACTATTCACCAAGGTCGGGACTAATAGGCTCACACAGATTGCGCATTCTGTGGTGCAGCACTCCCAAACTGCTTTCATGCCGGATAGAAACATCCTTGAAGGGGTGGTCGTCCTTCATGAAACGCTCCATGAAATCCAGTCCAAGAAGTTAGATGGAGTCATTTTTAAGGTGGATTTCGAGAAAGCGTACGATAAGGTTAAATGGCCATTTCTCCAACAGGCATTGCGTATGAAAGGTTTTGATGAAGCCTGGCGACGTCAGGTTGAATCATTTACGCAAAAAGGGAGTGTGGGAATTAAAGTGAATGACGATATTGGTCATTACTTCCAGACACATAAAGGCCTTAGACAAGGAGATCCGATGTCCCCTATCTTGTTTAACATTGTGGTTGATATGTTAGCTATCTTGATAGGAAGGGCTAAGGAGAATGGTCAAGTGGGTGGCTTGGTACCTCATCTGGTTGATGGAGGTGTATCCATCCTACAGTACGCTGATGAGACAATCATCTTTATGGAGCATGACCTGGCCAAGGCGAGAAATATGAAGCTGGTGTTATGCCTCTTCGAACAATTGACCGGGTTAAAGATTAACTTTCATAAGAGCGAGCTGTTCTGCTTTGGTAGAGCCAAAGACGAACAGGAGGCTTATAGGCAATTGTTTGGGTGCGACTTGGGGGAATTACCTTTCTCTTACCTAGGTATTCCAATCCACCATAGAAAGCTGACCAATAGAGAATGGAAGTGCATCGAAGACCGGTTTGAGAAGAAACTGAGTTGCTGGAAGGGCAAGCTCATGTCATATGGAGGCCGATTAATTCTGATTAATTCGGTGCTTACGAGTATGCCCATGTTTCTCTTATCATTCTTTCAAGTACCAGTTGGTGTTAGGAAAAGACTGGACTTTTATCGATCGCGTTTCTTGTGGCAGGGTGATGATCTAAAAAGAAAATATAGACTTGCAAAATGGGATATCATCTGTAGACCGAAAGACCAAGGGGGTCTTGGTATTGAGAATCTTGAAGTTAAGAACAGATGCCTTCTTAGCAACTGGCTGTGGAAGCTCTCTTTTGAGGCTGATGCCATGTGGGCCCAAATCCTTCGCAGCAAGTACCTACAGACAAAGTCCTTGTCCCAGGTCACAGTCAGGCCAACTGACTCGCCTTTCTGAAAAGGCCTGATGAAAGTCAAACAATCTTTGTTTAATAGGACAAAGGTTGTTATTGGCAACAGTGCTAGTACACGCTTCTGGGAGGATACTTGGCTCGGCGAGACACCCTTGGCCATTCAATATCCGTCTTTATATCGCATTGTTCAACGACGTGAGGTGTTCGTTGCTACGGTGTTTCAATCCATCCCCCTTAATATTCAGTTCAGACGGTCGTTAGTGGGCAATCGTTGGGAAGATTGGCTCCGCCTAGTTCGGAGACTAATGGATGTCCATCTTTCTCAACAACCCGATGAATTACGCTGGAAACTGACTAGGTCTGGAGTATTCACGGTTAAATCAATGTATATTGATGTAATTAATTCGAACTCCATTCTTACCTCCAAGCATGTTTGGGCTGTCAAAGTTTCCTTGAAAATAAAAGTGTTTATGTGGTTTGTCCATAAACATGTTATTTTAACCAAGGATAACTTGATTAAGCGTAATTGGACAGGACCTACGAGGTGTAGCTTCTGTGATCGGGACGAGACGATCAAACATCTCTTTTTTGATTGCCTGTTTGCCAGAGTTCTTTGGCGGACGGTTCACATTGCTTTTAATATTACTCCACCGAATTCTGTCACTACGTTATTTGGGACATGGCTCACTGGGATTGAGCCTGAATTAGCGAGACATATACGTGTTGGAGTTTGCGCTTTGTTGTGGACTATCTGGACTTGCAGAAATGATTTGGTTTTTAACAGAACATCACGTATTCACTTTTTGCAGGTTATTTTCCGAGCCACGGCCGTGATCTGTTCATGGTCGCTACTCACTCCGATGGAGGCCAGGGAGCATTTGGTTACTGGATCTATCCGCTGGGAGATGGTAGCTCGGGATATCTTCAACCGGTTTGGATGGCGGTCATGTAATAGGATAGGCAATTAGTTTACCTATCTATCTTTAGCCAGCCGGTTGTGGCGTCTTATCTTGGCTAGGCTGTGTGTCCAGCCTCTTTAGCTCTGTGTGAGCTGTTTTTTTATTACTTTTCAGTCGGAGACTTTGAAACCTTGTTGGAACCTTTTATTTCTTTAATAAGATGGCCGTATGCATCACTCTGATGCAGAGGCCGGAGAGATCTCCTTTTCGAAAAAAAAAACTCAACTGCAATTGCAGCGTGGAAGAACTTGGAAAAGGCTTGACTGGATCATACCTTTCTTTAGATGGAACATGAATCTGAGGACGATATGGTGAGAAGACGCAGCCCGATGCGGTATGGTTCCTAGACGCCTCACAACAAAGAAAAGGATACTACAGGGAGACCATATGGGCAGCTTACGGGAGATTCTCATCCGTCTCCTTGCAATTGTTGCTGACACCTTTCATCCAGCCACAACTTTCTCGTCAAGCGAGGGTGGAAAGGCAATCATGGCTGTCCTTTCGCCCCTCATCATCTCTAACTGCTGATTGTTGATTCCCCACATGATCAGCACCGGCCGGCCGGCCCGCCACGATGTGAGAAACGATTCCTGGCGCTGGCCACGACGTGAGAGATGATTCCTGGTGAGAGAAGCGGAGGAGGATGTGGAGACGTGGATGCGAGCACGGGAGGAAGAGCGCAGATGTGCCTGCTCTGCGATGATCTCGTTCTCGAGAGATCGTAGGGGAGACAACGTGTAGAGATGTCTTTCCTTTCTTTTCTTGTGAGAGGGGATGCGATGGGGATCAGCTTGCGCATCTTGATGGAATATCATGATTATGTATTCTTTTAGACAACATAATTACGTATGTAGTTCTTTTTTTTCCAACCTAGCTAGTTGTTTTGATCTCGGGCTTCTGTTATGGGCTTTTTATCTCTACAACTGTATGCGTAATTTTTAAAAAAATATATGAGTTAATCTAGACCGTAATAATTCAGTCCCACCAGATGAACGGTTAGTTTTTTCTAATTAACGTTGGAATTTTTTGGGAGTCTGTAATTAGTAGAGGTAGGTATAGATAGATATTGAACTCAAATATTTCAAATGCAACCCCATGTCCTTTTTTTCTCCATCGTCTCATTGACACATTTTAGTGCCAATTTGGAGAAAATAAAACTAATAGGTTATGATTATGGGGTTGCTATTTCTATCAACATCATATAGTTCTGTAATTATGTAGTCAGTGGCTAATTTTGCCCTTGTGTTGTATGTTGCGAAAACATCAATTCAACGTGTGGAATAGCTATAAGGCAAATAGTTTTTTTTCAAGGATCAACCTCCGAGTCTCTGCATCCTCATATGCACATAGCCATAATATTATTAAAGACTTAAAGTTAATGCAAGACAACAAGGCCAACGTCATCAACATGCAAAGTACATGACCTGGAGACCAACTACAAAATCATTACAAGATATGAAGTAAACACCTACGAATAAGATGTATTCTCTATACCTTCAAGAAGGGACACCACACTCGCGTCGCCATCTTCACGTCCGGTCGACGACAACCAGGACAAGGATTTTCATCTTGGTTGCCGAGACAAACCAACCAAGGCCATCACATTAGCATGGAGACAATGCCTTCTAGGGGGAAACAATGCAAGTTTGTCACTACTAAATCCAACCAATAAAGGACGAAATAAGAGATTTCACCTCTGGTCTCAAGTCGTGTGCCATCTTGATGACGGATCTTTAGATAGCTAGGCCAGATAGTACTCCATGACGAAGCGTCCTGGTCTCCACTAGAGAAAGTTGCACACCTCTCTGGAAGTCCTCATAAGCATGCGTCAATGAAGCACATGCTTGAAGGGGCCACCTAGAGGACCACCTCTCGAGGCATAGTACTTGCCGCCGCGGTTGAAGGAGACATCGGGAGTGAGCGGCATTAGATTAGCAGGAATTTTTCTCACCTAAGAACACCGTCAAAACCCTCGGGGAAGCCCACCTCGGACCGTGGATCTGGCTATTAGCATCTTCAACACATGATGTAAAATAGGCATGGTCCCAAAAAAACTAGCTTTAGGGCATTTAGATCCAAAAAACATGCTCCGGCAGATGATGTATCTCCAAATGGCGATGCACGTTTTTTGGGAAGCCTCATATTTTTGCCCCAACTTCTGCACATTTTCAGCACTCCTACTGGTTTCCGCAAAAACTAAATTCAGTTGCGCGCACGCCAACTACACGCTGAAACTTTCCACTGCCCGACCCGGCCCTCCCCGCAACCATCGACGACATGATCTGGTCGTTGCATGCCATCGCCGTGAGTCCATCATCCTCACCCGGCCTAGCCGCCACTCTGCCGACTAATCCCGCCACTCCGACGGCCGCAAGAGCCGCCACCGCCTCGATTTGCATCAATTTCGGCCACTCGCCACCCCTCCCTCGCCCTTAATGGCTGCTGCAACATCTTTCCTCACCGTTGAGGTCAATTAGTGTACGTCGCGACCACCACATGACCATTGCCATTGAGCTGAGTCGCTGCTTCTTTGGAACTGTTGGCTTTAGACGACGTGGCGATGCCGGCTCTTGCCGCAACTAACAATTTACAGGCGTCACGAAGACCACCCCCAAAGCCATTCCTAGCCTGCCCAGCCACCACCTTGGCCCCAACGAGCAGACAGTCTGAATTCTCCTCCTTGCCCACCAATTGTTCGACAAAAAGCCTCTAGGGTAAATGTTTTTGGACACCCACCAGTTTTACATCATTTGTTATGGTAAAAAATGTTCTAGTGCCCTAAAACCTTCTCTCTCCCGCCCTAAACTTTTTTTAGCACCAACTTTTACATCATCTGCTGAAGATGCTCTAAGGCAAATAGTACTACCCCACCAACCTCCATTTGTGTATCCAATGCTTCCTTGTCTATAATACACCGAACTTTACTTGTATGAGTACTGTTCTGATCTTATATATACCATTACATCTTAAACCAATAGCTCCGCCGTCACACTCTATTTTGGCATGTTGGTTGTGTTAACTTACTTTTTTATCAAATAGGTGGTAGTCATACAAATAGATCAAAGAGAGGGCCGGAAAAAAAACATGAGCATATGAGAACCCATGGGAATAGGAGAGATCGGGATTAGTGGTGGAACTATCTTTCTTTAGATGACGAGTTTGTCATTAGTACATAAAACTCGAGCTGAGATGGCTGGGAAGCCCCATTGCATATGAGTACTCTTGCTGTCTATGCATGAGTTTGTGCTCCAAGAGAAGTTTGAAGTGAAATGGAGAACCTCAACAAAAATTGGCGAGGATAATCATATTGCAAGGATGTCCAGAATGGAAAAGTGTCTGCAAGGTTAACTAAATCTTTTGTCCGGCGTTAAATACAATAGAGTCGTCCGTAATTAGCCTAGTTACAACATAGCAGGACCTATTTTCTCTTTTATCTTGGCCTCACAGGAGCCTTTACATCCACCGCAAGCGGAGGGCTCCTATACTTGGTGCAATTTTCTCAAGGTGAAACTGGGCCAGCTAGGGCCTTCCACCGTGATTTGGCACTTTAAACCGTCCGATTCGTTGCCTCAGCGCTCCAGATATGCTGGCTAAACATTCATAATCGATCGCTCATCCCACTTCGCGCACTTGGGTTTATCTCCACGCCAGTCTGCTTGTTGTGGCCGAACAAACGTCTCTTGGGTTGTACTCCCTTCGTTCTGAATTACTCGTCGTAGAAATGGATGTATCTAGATGTATTTTAGTTCTACATACATCCATTTCCGCACGAGTAATTTGGAACGGAGGGAGTAGCTCCGATGACCGACCTGAGTGCTCTATAGTTAATAGGCCAGATATTGTGAACCACATGGCCCAGGCCTTCACTTGTGTGTGCGCGCCCTATTTCCAGCGGACCAATCCATCGTCTTTTCTCCTCTCTGCCACTCGGACTCCTTCTGCCATGGGATGAAGCTTGACCAGAGGTGGCTATTGGGTCCAAGAAAGAAAGAGATGGATGGATCAGTGTGGTGCCTCCCCACGCTCTAAACCTCTCCACTGAGCGCCGCCTACAAATCCTCCATCACCTGCTCTTTGCAACTTGAGAGACCACCAACCATCACGAAGAATCAATAGCATGCTGCAGTTAAGACATTGGATCGACAATGGTATGTAGAAGACGACAACCACGATGGTACAATCGACCAGGTAAAATCTAACCCAAGGTGCAGGACGCCCCATAAATTGGCCAAGCAACAGTTCATCAAAGTATAAATTCATCGGTTTGGTTTTGTTAAAGCACATCTAGATGTGCCCTAAATATTGCACATCTGCCCCTCTTCCGCTTGACGGTGCCATGCCAAAACAGTTCAATTCACTGATGGTGTGCGAGCCTTGCCATCTTCGATCACCCCTCCGTGATGTTCTTGATGTTGCCCTGAAAGTACAAGGTGGAGGATAGTGTATATCTAATAGCACGCTCCACTTCCCCTGCCGCGGCGCTGGTCAAGGCAGTTCCATCCCTCATGAACCAAATCGGATATTATTTCCGCTTTCTATTTCCTTGAGAATGTCTTGATGTTTTATGATTTCCTCACTTAATTTCTCTAGTTTTTTCCTTGATGTTACCTTCAAGTAGGGATAACACACTTGTGTCTCCATCACGACATGCTGTTAGAGACGATGAGAACAAGAATTTTCTTCTTTGTGGCTTAGTTTCAAATAGCGAAGATAACATCCGCTATTGTGTCCGCAATAGCGTCCGCTATCGCTCAAATTAAATGTCATTACTTTCTCTTAATGATCTGGAAATATAGACAATATTCTAGTGTTTTTAAAAATCCGCCACACGGACATAGCATCCGCAGTGTCCCCCGCTATCCGCATTCCGCAACGTGGACCCCAATTCGCTACCAGCCCGCTGTCCGCTATTTAAAACCATCCTGAGACAAACCAATCAAGGTCATCACATCAACATGGAGAAAGTGCTTCAACAAGTCAGTGAGACACAAGTTTGTGGCTACTGAGTTCGACCAATAAAGGTTGTGACAAGAGTTTCACCCCCCGACATGAAGTGATGTGCTAATCTCCATCTTTATACACACTCCTCATTGAATCGCTGTGGTCTCCGCCAAAAAAAGTTGCACCCCTCTCCCGTAAGTCCTTGTAAGCATGTGTTAATGAAGCACGTGCTTAAAGGACCACAAAGCCGACCACCTCCTGAGGCGTAGTACTTGCCTCCAATGAAGCCGACACAAGGAGGGAGTAGCGCTAGATTAGACAGATATTTTCTCACTCAAAAACACAGCCAAGTCCCTTGATGAGCCGCCCAACTCGTGCCGCGGATTTGGCCGCTATATGGCAAATAGTACTACGCCACCAACCTCCACTTGTGTATACAATGCTTCTTATCTATAGTACACAAAACTTTATTGTTCTCATCTTATATATACCGCTTCATCTTAAACCGAATAGCTCGACCAACTCACTATATTTTGGCATGTTGGTAGTGTTAACTTATTTCTCATCAAATATGTGGTAGTCATGCAAATTGATCAAAGAGAGAGCTGGAAAAACATGGAAGACATGAGAACCATGGGATGATGGGAATAAGAGACATCGGGAGTAGTGGTGGATGGATCTTTCTTTGTAAGATGAGCCTGACACTACTAAGGAGAACCCTATTACAGATGGCTCGGAAACCATGTTTTATATGGGTATTCTTCTCACTCACATAGGAGAGTATGTGGTCGTAGAGGCTTTCCAAGTCATGCACAAAGCCAACAGTGACACAACATCATTGGAGAGTCCTCAACAAAAATTGGACTCTGTAGATATGGCAATACAACTTTCACTGGAGAGTCCTCAACTTCAGTTGAAATGGTGTTCGAAGTTATACATAGTAAGCCTCCATTTTTTTCTCAAAAGAAATGACAAATGGACTTCAAACTTTATAGGTCAACAAAACATTAGAAATAAAATTTGGAAAAATAACTTTTAGATTTTCTTTTGGTCAACCATTAAAATTTGTTGGTTTGGTATTACCTCTGTCCCGAAATGATTGTCTTCGATTTGTCTAGTGTTAGAAACAAAGAACGAAACTTATGTAAAATAAGTATTGGGCAACATAACATGACGATAAACAAATGAACAATCCTAGGAAGCGAAGAGATTTTACAATTACGTAGTATATTGACCGGTGTATTCCAAAAATATATATGGTAATTGTATATTCGTTGAATCTTCTGGAGAAACAGATTGATAAATATGAATGTGTGGATCTACCAAAGATGCTCTTTCGAAAAGAAATCATGTTCCTCAGCTGGCAGTGGAGAACCATGTGACCAACACAGAGTCATTAACATCCAAATTATTCGCACATACATGAGGTAGAACATATGGTAAAGATTTGAGAGGCCATGATAAGTAAGCAACAAAAATAGCATAAGAGAAAGAGAAAAGAAAAGTTGTAGGTACAAAGATTTGAGAGGCCATGGTGTCTCTCCGACGGATCTCGAAGGTTGGTGGTTGTCTTTCGTGGATCTGCTCAGATTAGGTCTTCGTTCATCTATGTTTGTGTGTGTTTAGGTTGGATCCTTTCGAGCTACACTTTTCTACATCGACATCGGTTGCGGTTCTGATGCGCTGGTCCTATGGGGCCTTAGCATAACGATTTCTCGACTGTCTACTGCAAAAAGTTATGCCTAGCTCCAGTGAGGGAGGGGCGATGAGGGCGGTGCGTATTCGGCTCGCTTCCCTACTGCAGGAAGGACCTAAGACGACACAAGTATCGGAGACCATTCGATCAAATGTGTGCGATCAACAAATCACAAACGATAACAAATTATACTCGTGTGCCAAAAAACAAAACGTGTATGGCAGCTCATACATCAGGCATGATTTTGGTAAGCAGACTGTGTGCGATAACGACACACGTGTCCTTCTACGTGCACGATATGTCGTCGTAACACAGACGATTCTGGATTTGTAATTGTGGGCATTGATTGACGAACGCTTTGCAAAAATGAAGTGTGTGCAAAGACTTAAAGCAGCGCACATGTTCGACTTCAAGATTACGCGTGTGTGATGAGTTTAAAGGTACACAGATGGTTTTTGAAGGACACTCATGTGTGACAATTCTAGAAAGCGCATACGATTTTTTGTGCTCTACCGGGCACACAATGGAAAAAACCATCTGTGTGCTATAATGTGAAAGATCGCTATCGATTCTGAATTATTAAACGTTTAGGATGAGATCAACAGGTGAACACATACCAGACTGGTAATTAAATCAAGTCCGTTACATATTAAGGTTCAAATATTAATCATCCATTACACATTAAGGTCCACATATATAATAGTTAGAGAGGATCAATAGAAGAAATTAATATGAGCGAACAACAATAGACATATACAATCTGATTTAGTCCTTCTTCTTATTGTTTTTGTTGGATGGCCCCACGACATCGTCTTCGCGAGGACGTTTCTTGCTGCTGATGTTGGCGTTTCGTCACCATCGTTGTCGTCGTTGATGTCCTCATCCTTCATACATATCGAATATATCTATTATTTTTTTGTTATTTTGTGTTATTATATTATTAATCTTGTATGTTTTATATGTCATTTTATATCATTTTTGTGGATTAACCTATTAACTTAATGCGTAGTACCAGTTCCTACTTTTTTGCCTATTTCTTTAGCGACTAGTGTTGTTGATGTCCATCGTACACTTTATATGTAGTTTTATATCATTTTTGGGAACTAACCTATTAATCTAGTGCCCAGTGTCAGTTTCTGTTTTCACCTATTCTATTGCTTCGCGGGAAAACCATACTAAATAAAGTCCAAACATGATGAAACTTCACGGTGATTTTTTTTTTGGACCAGAAGAGACCCTAGAAGCTTCGGGGATGCACCAGACAATGATTGAGGGAGGTAGGAGCTGTGGGTCCCATGTGGCTCCGTTTGATCTAATTCCAGCGCTATAAATTACCTAAAATTCAGAAACCCCCAGAGCGAGAACAGAAATAATTTTATCACCGTGCAAGCCTCTGTTCTTCCATGATCCCATCTGGAGGCATTTTTCGATACCCTGCCGGATGGACAATCCATCATGGAGGCCATCTTCATCAACCTTGATGCCTCCATGATGATGTGCGAGTAGTTCCCACAGGACCTACGGGTTCATAGCAGTAGCTAGATGGCTCTCTCTCTCTCTCTCTCTCTCTCTCTCTCTCTCTCTCTCCCTCTCTCTCTCTCTCAATGATCTCTTCGAAGATCCATTCGACGTAACTTTTGCGGTGTATTTGTTGGGATCTGATTAACTGTGTGTTTATGATCAAATTATTCATTAAAACTATGTTAGTCTTTTCTAAGGTTTATATATGCGTACTTTGAGGTCAATTAGTGTCCGCCGCGACCACCACGTGAGCGTCGCCGCCGAGCTGAGTTGTTGCTCCCTCGAAGCTCTCGCCTTTCGGACGGCGCGGCAATGCAGCTCTTGCCACAACCCCCAACTCCCAAGCGTCTTGAAGACCACCCTCGAGGCCATTCCTAGCCGACCTGGCCAGCACCTCGGTTCGGACGACCAGTCGGCCGGAATTCTCTTCCTTGGCCACTAGTTGTTCGACGAAAAGCCTCTATGTAAATTGTTTCTTGAGCACAAGTTTTTTTTTTGATGAGAAAGACAATCATGCCTTGTTGGATAGATTGTTTTTCTCAAAAAGAAAATCTTTGGATGGAGGCCGAGTGGCATTCTTGAGTAGGCTTGGGCCACCTCAGGACTTGCTGGACCTTTTCCTTGTCTTGGGCCTACCCGTGGATATCGCAGTCAGTGGCTAATTCGGATGATATGTTGCAGTCCCCTATAAAAAGATGATATGTTGCATGTTGCAAAAAAAGAGTATGCTACAGTGTTGAATAGTTACAAAATAAAGAGTATTAGAGTGTGAGAGTTATGTCTCACAATAAGCGAGATCGAAGCTGCTCTCAGTGAAGGGAATCGCTCCTCGCGCAAGCAACTAGTCCAGCCCGTCAGCACACTTTTTAAACAGAAGGAGGAGAAAACAAGCACGCGCGGGGATCGATCCCAGTACCTCCAAGCAGAAGTCCGGCGGTGCTAGCCACTCCGCCCGCTTCAGGTTCATGGCTAGTAATCAGGAGGGCGTCCTTTTTGAGGAAATTCGAGCCGGTTTTCTCAGGGTTTTTCATCTTTTTTTCTATGTCTATTGTTTCTTTTCTTTTTTCTTTTCTTTTTGCATTTTTTCTTCGGTTTTATTTTTCATTTTTGGTTTTCTTTGTTTCTTTTGGTTTTCATTCTACACTTTTTGCATATGTCAACAACATCTTTTCTAATACATGTTTAATATTTTTCCAACACAAATTTAACATGTTTTTAATATATGGTCAATTTTTCTATACACATTTTAAACAATTTTAAATGATATACTAAAAAATTTATATACAATATTATCATATTTTTAATACATTGTCAACATTTTTTCTATCCATTTCTTAAATGCTTGATTAAAAGTTGTCAAATAAGAATATTATTATTTTTTGAATAAATGGTCAACCATTTTTCCTGTAAACATTTAATGTTTTTCAAATGCATGATTAACATTATTCCTACACTTGTTCAACATTTCTTCAAATACTTGATTAGCATTTTTATATACATGATCAACTTTTTTCATCATTTTTTAATACAAGATCAACTTTTTTATGCAGATTTAACATTTCCAGAATGATTGATTAACAATTTTCAAATACTTTTTCAACATTTTTCAAATGCTTGATTAACATTGTTTTATACGTGATCAATACAATTATCATGTTTTTAATATACAATCAACAATTTTTCTACATGTTCAATATTTTTCGATTGCTTGATTAATATTTTTAAATACTTGCTCTTTATTTTTTAAATGCTTGATTAACATTTTTGTATACATGAGAAAAAATTCATCATTTTTTTAATACATGATCAACAATTTTCTATACACGTTTGACATTTTCTAAATGCATGTTGAACATTTTTTCAAATACTTCGTCAACATTTTCAAATACTTATTCAACATTTATTTCAAATATTTCTTGTAGAGTGATTTTTAATATATATATATATTATTTAAATTATAAACAAAACTAAAAAATTAAAGCAAAAAACAAAAACAGAAAACGTAAAAAACAGAAAAGGAGATGTGGCATCCCGCAGGCGTGGGCTAGCCCATCTCGACTGCTCCTTCAACGGGTCAGAAACTGGACTTGCTGAAGGGGAGATATAGGGTGTCTGTATTACTACAAAAGTGCATGGATGAACCCGGGTACATATGAACCCACTTTGAAAAACACATTTCTAAATTCTAAAAAAATCTGAGAAAAATTGGACGGGTACGTTTCCATGTTCTATGTGTGTGCATAAAGTTTCACGGAAAAATAACTTTTTTTTTGTGGCCTGTGTAAAAAAACAAAATATTATGTTGTGAAACACTATTTAGAAGCACTGAAATTTGTCTTTTTTGTGGAGGCAAAACAAAAAGACATTTTTTATAAAACTTTGTGCGACGTACACACATTTGCGAACATGTATGCGTGATATTTTCTTTTGAATTTTTTGATATTTTAAAACATGCTTAAAATGCATTTTTTGAAAAGTGGGTGCATATGCCCATGGGTATTAGATCATCTCCAACAACAGCTCTACCACAGGGTACGGACGGTTGTAAAAATGTGCTCCAAAAATATTCGATAATTTTTTTTTTTGACCAGCCCAAAAAAAGGGCACTTCGTGCAGCAAATTTGGGGCACGCAGCCGGCTGCCGCAAAAACGAGAGAGGCGCTCCCGCGAGGCACCAACCGGCAGCCGTTTCTTCCCGCGCACGGCCGGACTCTCCTCCCGTGAGCGCCGCCGCAGGCCCCCAAACCCCACGACATCCAACCGAGCCCCTCCTCCTTTTCCTTCTTCCCTAGGCTTGATTTCGTCCCCGTCCCTGCGAGATAAGGCGACGACCGCGCCATCGCCGAGCTGCGCGAGCTCCGGCTGCGAGAGCAGCGGCGTCCCCAATTTGAACACTGACGAGCAGCGCCGCGCCGCCGCGCACCCAGGCCTCCATGCCGGCCGACGAGCAGTGCCTCGACCCCGCCGCAGGCGATGAGCTGCTGCTGCTGCAAGCGGGATCCGGCTGAAATCGCCGCCGCGCGCCCAGGCCGAGCTGCTGCTGCTGCGGGCGGGATCCAGCTGGATCTGGCTGCTGCTGTTGATTTGGTGCTTCTGTTGATTTCAGGTCTGCAGCCGATTTGGTGCTCTGTAGTTTCTGAACATGTGCAGTGCAAGTGCATCGTTCCAATTTAAGTGCTGTCGGAGACGGCGAATTCCCATGCCCAAAAAAACCAGTTTTGTGCCTATTTTTATTTTTACTCCACCTCCTTTTTGTGTCCTAAAATCGGGCAGCTGAGATGCTCTTTACGCCACCAACCTCTAATTATGTGCACAGTCCTTTTTCTTCCATATATATATACACACACCACACCATCCTTCACTCAAGTGAATAAGGTTCTTGGATGGAATTGCTCCACTGTTCCACTCCACTTCAACTCCTTGGTTACACTAACTTACTTGGTTGTCACATGATCAGAATTGAGGGAGGGCATTGGTATCACAAACATATCACAGAGAGAGAGCACGAGAGCAAAACGAGAAAGATGCAAGAATACATGGAAATAGGAGACATCAGAAGCATTTGCAGAACTCTTGTTCCAGGTGATCTAGGACCCAAGTGATCAAGCATTTGCAGAACTCTTGTTCCAGGTGATCTAGGACCCAAGTGATCAAGTTGATCTTGTTAAGCGCGAGATGTAGAAGCTTCCTTTTTGTTTAGCGGTCACTTTTTTGTGGTCACCTGGCCAGTTCTCTGGGCACGTACACCTTAGTTTTGTCCTAAATGTTCTTTCTCTTTAGAGAGGCTAAACAAGTGCTGCCACTAGCGATTTGATAGGAACCGTTTTGCCAGCAACTCTAGTCGGATGGTGTACTGGATGACGCCCAGCCTAGTCAATGGCACCATGGTCTAATGTTGGCCAGCACCAACGTGTTTTGAGGCGGATCGTCTAGGCGATGCTTTAGCTAAGAGTGCCGAAGGACCATCCACAACCTTTTTTTAGAAACAACAACTGCATAATACTGCATTGGATAGACGCAGCTGTGTCTGTGCGTCATCGTATTTGAAATAAATCTATGCATTCACATATTTGTTGGTCTTTCTGTACATTTGCTCAGTGTCGTCGGCGGGTGTTTCTTGTTCTGCTCACCATTTTTGACCGGTGTCGCCAATTGTCCTGCACGTTCAAGATCTTTGCAAATTCAATTGAAAGTTGCATGTTGGGTTGAACATGGAGAATAGCTAAAAGGTAAAGAGTACTAGACCACCAACCTGTAATTGTGTACACAATGATTTTCGTATACATATACTATCCTTCACTTGGACCGACTGGACACTAAAGAAGACGGATAATACTACTGGATATGTGGTAAATGTGCACATAAGGATTCATTATTTTGATGTTGCTACTGATTACAGTGGACACACACCCAACTTTCTCTTTTTTCCTTGTTGAAACGGAGGTAAGCATGCAGCTACTAGCAGCAGTTTCAGAAGGAGCAATCATCATTCAGTTTATTCTTGCACAAGTTGAGGTTGTCACTACTGCTTAGCTTGTAGTCTTCACTTGAGCGTGTCCTGGATGACCGTAGCCACTGCAAAAGATGCCAACTGCAAAATTCTTGTGAGCACAGATTAAAACCTATAGCTATATATACATGTCACACACTCACACACACAAAAAAAATGCATCCCTACCTCTTGTTTTAGATGATCTGGCAGTGCCGGCTAGATTATTTTTCATGACATTTCTGCGCAAAGATAAAAGATATCGCGTCAATGGGAAGTCATTGGGGAAGGAAGATACTGAATGCAATTTGTGCTGTGTGAAACGAACTGTATGTACTACTCACAGCTTAGTCAACACTAGTAGAAAAAGGGCCATTTGTCCCGGTTCGTAAGGGCCTTCTGTCCCGGTTTTGGAACCGGGATTAAAAGGTCGTTACTAATGCCCTTGGCCTTTAGTCCCGGTTCTTACACGAACCGGGACAGATGGGCCTCCACGTGGCCGCTGCGGCTAGCCCAGGCAGGGGGGCCTTTGCATCCATGCGTCAGCAACTGGCTGAAGCTGAGATTTTTTTTGAAAGGGGCTGGTTTAGGGGTTTCGGGGGTTAATTTAGGTTGTTGTTATCTAGCTAATAGAGAGAAGTGTCCTCTCTTATATCTCCGTGCTTGGTTTACCAACGCTACTGCTATGCTTAAACATGGCTTAGATTGAAGTGAAGGCAACATGTGGTGCATGTCGAAAGTAATACTAATCCTAACTTTGATCAAGTTTGGATTGTACTACTTTCGACATTCAGCACATGCAAATTACCTTCACTTCAATCCAATCCATGTTCATTTCATCCGCCGATATATAATAACTCTTCATGCTCGCATCATGCATCATCATATATAATAACAAGTCCTATTAATCATCATCATACAACTTCTACTCGTTATTAATAACAAGTCATACGATCATCATCCTCATAGTCATCAAACCAACCCTACTTAATTGTTCTTAGCACATGATCATCAGTATTAGGTAGGACCTAAATACCCTCTTTAAGGTAAAATAGCATAAAACAATATAGACCCTGACTCTCCATTATGGAGAATGGAGATCATCCCGTCTCCAATTCTCGCGCTTCGCTTCCTTTTGCTTCCAAGAACCTCCTTATGACTGTCCATACATTTTTCCATTTTTTGATTAGCATGTCACCACTTCTTTGAGAAATCCGGTATGGACAGTTGAGATTCGTAGGATGACCTGGATATATGTTCAAAACACGAAGGCTGCCATTCTGATACATCAAATGAGTCACACAATCCTCTGGGATTCTCTGTTGAAAAATATAGTAATAATTTCATAGTTAGCAATGATGTACTAGTTTTAGAAGTATGCAAAAGATGCACGGATGTCGTAATAGTAAAAAATCTTACCAGAGTATCTCCATGGTAGTTACCGTAGTTCAACACGTGCACTAGTAGCACGTATTGACCATAATGTTGAGGAGTTTGATTGTAGATATTGTAATTCTCAATATCAGTACAAAATCCGACCAGATGATTTTTCTCCTGATAAATTAATTCGGAGCCATCGGTGTAGTGGGTTTTGTCTACCATGTTATGCACATTATTTGAACAATCAAAATAAGCTGTCAATGGAAATAAGCTGTCAACTATTTTGAAATAAACAATATAAATTAGCTAATAACTATGTTTGAGAAACTCACATATCGGTAGAATTGGAGGAGTATCAACAAGGACCCAAATGTCCATATTGTCTTTCGATTTCAGGATCACCAAGATCCATGGTGACAAGCATACCCTCATCAAAACCATACATCTTGCAAAGTGCTTCCCATTTTTTGCAACCAAAATGGGTTACGCTCTCAGAATTGTACAACTTTACTTCAAAATCCACACCATGATGGGTCCTTAGGTGAATTTTCTTTGTTTCAAAACTTTCATGGTCTTCAAAACCCATCCTCTCCAAGACATAGCGTCTTGCATGGCATGGGATAAGCTAGTTGAATTGTGAAAGATGAAAAGTACACGTTGAAATATTTGAAGTCGTGCTTAATTACGAAAAAATAACACTTGTCGTCGTTGCGTACCGTTTCAACATCGAAGGTCTCCTCCAGCTTAATGCTGAAGCGCCGATCTTCGTCCAGGTGAGGCCTGTCACACAGACCTCGGTCGTCGTGGCACCAGTCGCACTCCCCCGGGAGACTTTCGTCGTCCGAGTACGACATTTCCTATGTTCATAATTCAAATATTAAACATCTACAATCAAATATATGTACTAAAAAACCTAAGTAAGATCATTATTATTCATCACGGGTTGACTATCGGTCTGTCGAGTCTTTTCTTGAAAACTCTCAGCTCACGTGGTGTATACATTCGACCGTTGGTGATGGTCGGTCCTTGTTTCATCCCCGAGTGCATTACACCAAAATGTCTAGCACACGGGAATGAAGGAGAAGCGACCCCCACGACACCAGTCGGGATTCTTCGTCCTCTCATATATATGGTGGAACTCTCCCTCAGTGATTCCTCTCTGACATTTGCGACCGTCGATGATGGTAGCTCCTCCTTTCGTTCCCGAGTGCATTACACCAAATTGTCTAGCACACAGGAACGAAGGAGAAGCTACCACTAGTAGAAAAAGGGGCTTTCGTTCGGGCCTGGCCAGCCCATTAGTCCCGGTTCTTATATGAACCGGGACCAATGGGTGCATTCGTCCCGATTCGTGAGCCCAGGTGGCCGCCGGGGCCTCGTGGGCTTTGGTCCCGGTTCGTCTGGACCCATTTGTGCCGGTTCTAGGCACGAACCGGGACCAATGGGCCTCGCTCCTGGCCCACATCCATTGGTCCCGGTTCCAGCCACGAACCGGGACAAATGAGTTGCCTATATATAGCCCATCGTCGTCGAGCAGAGCACTCCACACTGCTCTGTTTTTTGCTGGCCGGCGAGGGGAGGGCATTTGGGTGCTCTAGCTCACCTCCTATGCACATGAGGTGTTCCATGAAATGTCTGAGCCACACTAGTTAATATTTCTTCTCTCGAAACTCGACCTCCGAGCTCCATTTTCCCCGAGATTTTTCTAGTTTTAGCGGTCCGTCACGTCCCGTCCCTGTCTTCACCGCCGTCGATCGCCCGCGCCGATCTCGTCGCCGGCACCACTGTGGTGAGCCTCTTGTTCTTATCTTCTTTCTGAAAGAAAAAAAATTCTTACTTCAGATAGATACTTGTCTAATTTTCTTACTTTTATTAATCCTTGTTATTATATAGTGTGATGGTTCTGGTATCCGCCCCCGTCGGCCCTCGTCCTGTCTATGATTTGGATGTGGTATATCTTATCTTTTTATAACTATTTGGTTCATTTATTGTTTATGACAATTATGCCGACCAACGTGACATATATTTTATTTATGTAGGAGGTGGTTGAACCGAAAATTCCAACCGACCCTATTGTCGAGAGGTTAAATTTAGTTGAAGAAGAAAACAATTACTTGAAGGAAAAAATAAAAAAATTGAGGAGGAGAAGATGATATTGGAGTTGCATGTTGCGGATGTCGTCGATGATCACAAGATCAAGATGGATGCAATGCGGTTGAAGATTAGAAAGATTAGAAAATATGCCATTCATACCGAGGCTTGGTATCATTATGCCGTTGGATCAATTGTTACCTTAGTTGTGATTATGATCGCATTTGTTGTTGCATTGAAATGTTTTACATAGTTTCAATGTATGGTTTAACTAGATGCTCTGGAGAGAGCTATATGTTGTTCAATTTGAACAATGTATGTACTTTGGTTTTAATGTGATGACGAACTACTATTAATTTGGTCACTTATCTATCCATGTTCATTTGTAGTGCTTTTCAATTTCAGGGTCTTATAGCTGAAAAATCAGTAAATGCATGAAAAATAACAAATGAAGTCAGAAAGGGTTGAAAATTGATGATGTGGCTTTGAATGGTGCATTTTGAACACAGAAAAACTATGGAGTTCAAATAAGTTCAAAAAAAGAAATCCCTTTGTAACAGACTAGTTTCCGATATGAAACCCTGATACTTCGAAAGAGATTGTCCGTTTTGTACACGAAGTGCATCCAGTTTTTGCCGTAAGCCTCTCTACTTTCTTGCACATGCTATGTGGGTGAAATGATGATATCGTGCCAACTTTCAACCTTTTCAGAGTTCATTTGTAGTGCTTTTCAATTTTAGGGTCTTATAGCTGAAAAAAATCAGTAAATGCATGAAAAATAACAAATGAAGTCAGAAAGGGTTGAAAATTGATGATGTGGCTTTGAATGGTGCATTTTGAACACAGAAAAACTATGGAGTTCAAATAAGTTCAAAAAATAAAATCCCTTTGTAACAGAC